>NW_019385747.1:39422-154843 GCF_000671375.1 Centruroides sculpturatus | reverse complement strand
AATAATTCTTAACTTTATCTAAAATTTATATTTCAAAAGTTATCTCTATTTTTTTTTTTTCTTCTTTTTAATTTATACATGTTCGTAAATTATTGAGTGCATTTCAGGAATAAAAAAATAACACAAACATAATGACCTCTGTCTTGTTTCAGATGATAGAGTAGCTGTAAAAGATTGACTAAACATAAGTGGCCTTATGATGGAAAATTATGGAACCTTCTTTTCTAAGCATACATAACACTCTACATACCTTGATATGTTGTAGGATTATGCATGCAATTCCACAAATCGAATACTTGAAATTGAAAAGTGAACATTTACTTCCAGCAAGATGGGGTTTAATTGTTCAGGACTACCTACAGGAAAAATTTCCTGATTGGCTGCAGAAGACCAATTTCCTGGACACCTCAATTCCCCAACATTACACCACTGGATTTATTTCTTTGGGGTTTTTTAAAGACAGGGTGTACACAGCAAAGATTTGTAATATTTAAGAACTGAAAAGATGAATTGATGAAGTCACACTGGGGGACTAACTGCTGAAATGAGCTGTAACACATGGTGCAAAATGGAATGCAGCCTGGATATTTTGTGCACTACACATGGAGCTCATATATAATTTATAAAGTGTAAAATATATATAATGGCCTATTAAATAAAACAGCATACATGTGAATATTTTTTTATTCCTCCCTGAAATGTGCTCAATAATTTATAACCACCCTGTATATTTACTAGGTTTTTTTAATACGGTTATATTTAAGGGATAAACTTGTATTTTCTTCCAAATCAATGAAGATGATTAGTAATTATATATTTTTAAAGAAATAGTTTAAAATAAATAGGTTTCAGGAATATTAAATAATATACCATATAAGTTATATTTTCCTTGTATCTTTTATAATTGAAATATAATTCTATGTTTTTATTGCATATTTATTTAGCTCATCAAACTAGCAGGGCCTGGAAACAATGTGGAAATTGAACAAAATCTTCTAAATAGACGACTAAAGACTATAACTGCATATTATGGAAATTTAGTGAAGACTGTGTAAAGAAAGAAAAGTGCAGTTTTGTATATATGTATGAAATGTCATTTTATAATATAAATAACATTTTATATATTTAAACCGTTTCATTAAAATAAATCTTTATTTTAACATTTCAATTAAACTAGATTAAAGATCCCAAGTATAATTATTAATTTTAGATTATTTAAATCTGAGTTGTTCATGAATATTTCATACAATTTTCTGACAAAGTTCTTTTAAATATGAGAAATGTTTAAGAAACAGTGATAATTGACACATATACATTCCCAATCTATATACAGAAAAGTAAAGTTTAAAATTATGATTTGTCAGAAATATTTTCTTGAAAATTGATTATTTTAGTTTGTAAAATAGAAAAGAAGTAAGAAATATTGTAAATTTTACCATTTAAACTTCTGCTTAAATTCATTAATGACAATNTTAATTCAGTATGTTCTATTCAAACAAATACAAGGTAATACAATCAGAATCTTATCGAGATATGTGGTTGAGTACTATCTTTTGTTAAATTTAATCATATTCCACAATAAATTTATTTATTTGTTTAAGTTTGGAAGAAAAGAGTAGCATGGGATGAGACTTAAACCCACAACTCCTCACTATGCAGATGAGTTAGTAATTATGCTATTTGGTCTTTCATCCAGAAGTGAAGATTGAAGAAGGCCAAAAACGTTCGTCCTCGTGTATAAACGGCTAGAAACTAGTGAGAAAGGTTTTGTCTTGGAAAACGTTTTACTGCATTAAATACATAAATTTATTATTACAATAGAAATTTATGCTTTACAATGGAACAAATTTGATGGTAAATTTTCAGCAACCTTTCCCTAATTTTTGATGATTACCCTATTAGTATAAACAATTAGTAGATTCCTTAGAGTTGAATATGATAAAAA
Source organism: Centruroides sculpturatus (assembly GCF_000671375.1). Classification (NCBI taxonomy): domain Eukaryota; kingdom Metazoa; phylum Arthropoda; class Arachnida; order Scorpiones; family Buthidae; genus Centruroides; species Centruroides sculpturatus. The sequence goes on along the minus strand of NW_019385747.1, from coordinate 152,898 downwards.
CAATCAGTTCAGTTTAGTCTATTGTTTTTGAACAGTTAATTAATTTACAGTCGTGCCAAACATTTAATTCCTGTGCACAGTTTGTGGTCTGTAGCATTTCAGGTCACAACTTGTCTGGTGTTTAGCATTGCTAAACAATCAACACACCAAATTTTACTGCCAGTTAACTCTGTACACTGTGTATCACAGACAGTTATCAAAATTAAAAATGTTTACTGTCACTCTTAACCTGTATTTGAGTATGATTAATTTTTTTTTGTTTTTACTCCTTTAAAACTGGGAAAAGCCATCAATATTTGGGCAAATACATCACTTCTAATGCAATTTTACCTCATAAAATACATTTCTTGAAAATATTTAAATGTAAGATAAATGTTTATATATAAAATATTTTCAAAAATCATTATCATGGAACAAAAATATAACTTTTTATTCCAAGAGAATGATATTCTTTTATTCCTAAAAAATAACTCAATAGTAATGAGATATTCATGGAATTCTGTTAATTAATTATATATTGCCTGAAAATAATCTAGTTTAGGTTTACATTTGATTTGGAATTTGGTTGTATCTTGTGTATTGTATTTATTCACTAAGATTTGATATAGCTTGATATATTTTTTCTTTTCTCTAATTCTTTAGAACAATTTGAAGTATTTTTTTCAATTGGATATTTTATTACAATTTTCTGATTTCAAAACTCTTCCAGCAAAGTGTCTTGATGAATCTCTAGATGTATTTCTAGATCATTTACAGAATCCATTGGTGAGAATATTTTTCTTTTCATTCTTAAATTCATTATGAGAATTAAATAAAAAATAATTAAAATTATTTTTTTATGTAACTTTTTCTATAAATATGGTAGCTTCCATATATATACTAGATTTATTGAATTTCCAAAATCAGAGTTATGTATATAAAGAAGTTTTTAAGATAAAAAATAAGAAAGATACTGTACAAGTCTAATAATTTTTGTATTTGAACTATAAGAATCATCAATTATTTTGAAAGCAAATATGAAAGTAAACTCAAACTTCCATGTAACAAATTCCTCCAGGAAAGGTGGAGCATTCATTATGTGAAAAATGTGCCAATATCAAAAAGAAAATACAGTATATTGTAACAATGTTTTATTTTCCATAAAAGTATCCTTGAACTCATTCATAACATTTACTTAAGTATTATGTATAGTATTTTTTTATTGAAATGTTATGATAAATATGTAAGAATTCTTATCATATTTTAACACTTAGTAAGTTCTATCCAGGGAATTTTGCTAACAGCATCTGTTTTGAATGTATTAAAAAGACCATTATTTGAAGTTATCCTTAGATACAAATATTGTACTACTGTGAAATCTGGCAACTGAGGTGGCAACAGCTGCAAAAAATAAGTAGATGTTTTAACTAATAATTTTTATCAACTTCAAACACCATATTTTTATTTGTTCAGCCAAAATAATGTTTTGACTGTAAAAAGATATATTTTCAACATTCCACAGAAAAATTAGTATTATAGAGGTTTGACTTTAATTCAGTATGTTCTATTCAAACAAATACAAGGTAATACAATCAGAATCTTATCGAGATATGTGGTTGAGTACTATCTTTTGTTAAATTTAATCATATTCTAAAATAAATTTATTTATTTGTTTAAGTTTGGAAGAAAAGAGTAGCATGGGATGAGACTTAAACCCACAACTCCTCACTATGCAGATGAGTTAGTAATTATGCTACTTGGTCTTTCATCCAGAAGTGAAGATTGCAGGTAGCAGGTAGCATAACTGGCAATGTATCTGCATGGTAAGAAGTTGTGGATTTGAATCCTGGTACGGGATAGTTTTTTCTTCCACTGTTCTAGAATAGGTTAAGCTGCTTTGTGCTAAATTTGTCTTAATAACTAGCCATATTATAGCTCAGTAAGATTCCAGTTGTATGGATTGATGGTTAACAAATATCAGGTTTGTTTTATACGTAATATTTTTCTCATACCACAGGAAGAGACAAACACCGAATTCTGTCTCTGATTCTATCAAGAGAGAGATGATGAATAGCCAAAGTACATAATTACTTACCACTTCTTAGTTCTGTCATTTTTCTATGTAAATTTATATATTTATAGTATAATTTTTATTATTTAAAAAAGATTTAATCCATTTGTTAAAATTTGTGGTTCTTTTTTAACAATGACAAACTTACTTAATGTTTATGGGAAATTTTTTATTTCTGGCAGCCCCAAGTTCAAATCGTTAGTTCTTCTGTAATGTTGACAATTGCTCTCAATCTCTTAAACCATCAACCATCCAGAATTTTTCTTCAATATTCTGTACAATTCCTCCATACTTTGGAAGAAGGGATAAATGCCATTATGGTTAAATGTTTTTAGATTGTCAGCTTTCCAAGTTGTATAACAATGAACTATATATTCTTTAATTCAGCTCCATATTAGTTTGGTGGGATTTGGCTCACGGTAATTGGATGGGAGTACTGGATAGCATGTCTACCTTCAATGCAATTTTATCAATTCGATAGCCATCAAGTTGATATAGATGAGAGAATCTGAATTGTTAGAAATCATTCATAGTCATTTCTGGCTGCCATACAACTGAATATACTTGGGGCTACCACCACATACAATCAAACCAAGATTGTACTGTACATTCAATTTGGTTCACAAACTTGTAGGCTGTACCCACAAGTTTGTGAACAAAGGTGCCAAAAGGATTAAGTTTAGACAAAAAGTTGAGAAATCGTGCTTCAAAATATTCCATTGTCTTATTTATTTTAAAACTAGCTGCAAGATCCCACTTCGCTGGGTTTTTATTTGTATGTAATAGTATAGTTTTATATATATATATATATAAGACTATTTTTCTAAGTAATCTAGAATCTAGCTGCAAGGACCCGCTTCGCTGGGCAAAAAGTAACGATAGTGAAGATTAAGATAATTACATTATAGCTAATCTTACCCGTTTTCACAAAATGCAAGAATTAGGTCCCCCGTTTCCAGACTAATTAGAGAATTTTTACGTTTAGTCAAACGAACAAATTTCAACGTTTCTGGAACGTTTTCAATCATTCTATAATCGAACCAATTCGAATTTTATGTTCGAATTTAATTCGAACAAAATCGAAAAAATCGAACAAAACATTCGAAATAGAAAGCCACTTTCAACTACTTTTAGCCTCATATCTCCCGCACCCTTATAGCTATCGAGATGCAACCACCCTTATGCACGAATGGAGACTTGGGGCTACCACCACATACAAACACCATTCACGTGTGATGTGTAGTTTTGGTGAAAAAGTGAGATATAGGGACATACATGTCCATTTTTATATATACATGTATATAGATATAGATGTATAGAGCACTTTCAACACAACAGTGCTTGTTTCCAATGGATAAAATAATTTGTTCTTTATTTTCAATATTTTTAATCCAGTAGCTTGGCAGGAGGCATTTTCCTTAAGGATCTAAGTTACTGTTTTATCTTACCAAGAATGCTGTAAACAATGGCTGGCATTGTAATATGCTGTCCTGATTTTACAAGGATACTTATGCTGCCAAACAATATCATGCTCAGTCAGCAGAGAATTTCTATTTCTATTAACATATACTAACTCCTACAAAAAAAAACTGATGCAAAGTCACTTGTAATGAGGATGACAGATTGTAGATATTATTTAATCTATTAACCAGCTATTTAAATTAGGATATTCTTTACAAAACAGATACTTATGAACTTTCATTCAAATTGCTGTTTTACAAAAATCATCAAGCCCAGTTTAACAATGTGGAATTAGTGATTGTTTTTGTCCAAGGAGCAAATAAAATAGAATTGGAAAGACAAGACAATTTCTTTAATCTTAAAATGATTGTTGTTAAAATATCAATAAATTTGGCCGATAAATCGATAGTTTTGCAGATTAATTTGTTTGAATGCAGACCTGGATGTGCTAATTTCCCATAAATAATAAGCACAATCTTTGCTTTCCTTTAATATTGCTGTCTTTTTTTCACATTTCAAGAGACTTTATGGCAATGATATAAAATAACCTTGTTGCAAAACATTAATTTTTATAAGTATAACAAACATCTCAAAGCCCAATAAGTATATAGGAACATCCAACAATCACCTAAATAACTGGGCTACAATTCTGCTTAATGTATTAATTATTTAAAATTAGTGGAATTGTAGCTCGATGTTTCCATTGATTTTTGTGTAAAATGATATGATAGAAGTAAGTCTATTATTTTTTCTTGTTAATGATAGAATTTTCTAAATTAATAAGTAGAATTTTTACAATCGAATTACAAACAATTGATTACTTATTAGCATTTTCATTTATTGATAGATATGTTTATACTTCTACTGATTTTATTTTTTAGATTTACATATATTCTTTTTCCCTGGTTTTTCAAAGTTGGGAATTTTCGTCATTATCCTGCATTATAAATATTTCTTTTGTTCAAATACATAGGATGATGTATAATTTTGGCATATAGTGATCCCGTAAGGTCGTATCACAGACTCGACTAAAAATAATTGATTAAATCGGGGGCCTTAATCTGGACACTTATCTCTCATCTCTTCTTTTGGAGACAAATGACATTAAATCAAGAGACAGAGGCAATTCTGGAAGACATCATGATTCTATCAGGTTGATTATACATGTTTGGCTTATCTGTGCATGCAACATGGTATAGAATTTTAACCAATCAAATTGAAAAATTTTCAAAAATGCTGAGTATTAAGTTATAGATTACATCTAAGGAAAGCATAAGCCCATAATTTTGACAAAGATATGTTTTTTGTTTTATACAGATTGTTCTAATACGACTGTACAGCACGAGTAGCATCTGGTCATCCATATTGGACATAATGAAATCGAAGCAACAGACAAAAGACCGAGAGAATCTTTGAGAAAAAGGTATTTGGAGAGATGTAAACAAATGATTATCTAATTGGAGACGAGATGACGACCGGAATACAGACCTAAGCTTATTGTTATTGGATAAAGCATTAACATAAAAGTTATAGGACTTTAGTGTTTTAGAGGTACATATGCACAATTTAAAAGGAACACTGTTGATTAGATATCACCTACAATGGAAGAATTAGATGAACATAAGATTTTTCTGTGATTTAAGCCCACTCCCACATTAGTTATTGGAATTTTTGAAAACATGAACATTACAAAAGATTGTAAATCAGTTTGTTTTATTAAGCACATGTTAAACATGGTTTAGAATACTACAGAACCTCAACTGATTAGTAAAGTATGTACAGTGGAGATTATGCATAAAATTAGCCAAAGTCGAAATGAACGGCAAAACTTACCAAACTCCCTTTAGTTGATGCCCTTTAAAACTCATTATGGTAGCATCAGAGTCATAGAATTCAAACACTTACAAAATGGACTTTTAGAGAGCAGATATCATGTATATGTAAATGTAAGTTAAGGAAATGATCTAAGGCTTCTACAAAAATTTTGTCATGAAATTTTAACATAGCGACAGTAAAATAAACTTACTAAAAATATACACGGCTAAAATTAAATGTGGATAGGCCTGGAGCCGTAACACACATGACAACCGGGGGTCTTCCCAACCTGGTCGATTTCTAGCAAATTTATAAAACCGTTTCGGATGAGATGTGACAATGAACTCTTTATACATTTAATGAGTTTATGATCTAAACCAGTAGCGACGGAGCCGGTTTCTTTCCCGGCCACGCCTCCTTTGCATATTTCTTCTTTTTGGGTTCCGGAGGGAGGTTGGCATCAACTGCGGTCCTGGGATGCAGCAGGGTAGTGGTGATGGGCGGCGCCTCAATGGGAGGAAGCAGGTCGACGTCTGGAGCAGGATTGGGCAAGTGTAGTCCAAGTTTCGCTGACAGTGAGGGTGAAAACAGTGGAATGACATGTCCGTGCACGCCCGAGTCCAGAGAGCCGCGGGTGTAGTCGGAGTCGTACGATGAGCCATACGACTGGCTTCCCACGTTGTGCGACGAATCTGACAGTCCACTTCCAAAAGGATTGGATGCATCGAGCTTGACTTTCTGAAATTATAAATAAAAATATTTTAGGAAATTATAAATAAAAATATTTATGGTCATTAAGTAACAACTACTAGTATAATGTATTGTGAGAGCCCCAATTTTATTTTCCATTAAACTTTTACACAATTGTTCCACAATCACCTACCCCTCATCAGCTTAATTGCAATTGTTTCTATTGTGGGAATTGGTAGTGTTTCCATAGTCATTTATCAATTTCTCCGAAAAACTCATCAAGTACCACATTTCTGGCAACATCTAGTTATAGTGTGAGCAGAATATGCTCAAGATGCTTCTTGCCGATCCATGGATACTCCTACACCTTCAGTGGATCAAGTCTCAATCCTTATGAGAGGAAACAAATTAAATACAACCCTCCAATTATTCACTTCTATCTACTTACTATTTTAATCATAAAACTCAGCTCAATGATAACATCAACCAAACCAAATGCAACCTCTTCTCTCCTTCACAGACATACCTGGAATTTGTCAAGATGTCTACTGTTCCTGGGCAGTCTGATCCAGCATTAATAGCTTTATTGAGCTGTCCAGTTTGCTTTAACCTAGTGAAACCACCTGTATATCAGATTACCAATTGCCATACCTGTCGGGACTGCTGGGACATATACGAAGCCCGGTGGTAGAACAGATAGCATTCACATTACGAGCACCCTGTTCCCACCAGTCCTTTATATGCACGGAACTTCTACATAAGAACAACAGAGAAGAACATGAAAGAAATTGCCCCTTCAAACCAATTAGTTATCTCTTCGTGGATCACTAGTGTTTATGGGAAGGGGGTCTTATACTCTCTATTCCTCATCTCCCAAGCCCATACCCAAGTTTTCATTTTGAACCTGTCCTCTATGTTGATCTTAGGATTTGACACCCAGATTACCATTACCAGAACCTGGGCGTTGATTCTCAACTGTTATGACCATCAGTTTTTCATCATTGCAACCAAACAAAACATATTCAGACTGTCATCCTATTAAAGTCCACCTTTTATCAAATAAATTTCTGGTTTGGAACTGGATCTACTTTCTTTATTTTAGAAGAAGTGGATGTACACTCCGTTGGTCTTCAACTCACATCGAAAAATATAATACCCAAAATCCTTCCAGAAATAGGTTCCAGGCTTTTTGTGACTGCAACAATTTCAAATTCGTCGTCTCAAACCAAAATGAATAATTCAATCTTGACCTTCCACAGATGTCTTCATCAATGTGCAAGTGGTGGGATTCCGATTCTCCTCCTCCATCTGCTAACGTGATAGAGGTTAAAGCATCTTCAATGCAAATAGGTTTAAAATTTGCACGAACTCAACGGCTGGCACAAAATATGCCAGTAATTCTCGTGCTACCTATCGGATATACAATATGAAGTGGCGTTTCAGGAAGAAGTTTGCCAAACCCAACTTTATATGAAACAACAAAATACTCCTAATTCAACACCACCTGATCCACAAACTCCCCTAAGATCTAATCAAAGAACAAATACTCAACCGCATCAAGGCCTTCAACCAAGGATAACCCAAACTCGTTGGTGCCATTTACCTTATATCACACTACCCTTAGAATAATATAACATAAGATATAAAATATATCTCATACTATGCTAAGTTAATTGTACTAAACACTATACCTATATAATTACAACGATATAAGATATCTCATGAAAATAATATATTATATTCATGTTTATTGGAACTATTATCATTGGGATTTATTAATAACCTTTACACTTGTATACAGAAAGTAAAGAAACTAATCTTGTAAACTCATATCCGCATTGCCAACAATTTCTGTCGCAGAAATTTTCAATTTCCATAACGTGACATGATAAAGAACTAATTGCATAATATTTAACTATAGTTCTAACAGAGAGAGAGAGAGAGAATAAATTGCCTCTGTAATAACTTTAAACTAACAAAACTTCTAATCTTACTAAAATCCAGCTTGCCCAAGAAGAACAAGCTCGATTTTGGAAAGGCTAGGATGATGTGAGAGCTGCAATTTTATTTTCAATTAAACTTTTACACAATTATATAAATCCAGAAAAATTATGGTTAAAATTTATATTAAATGCAAGGAAAATCGTCTAAAAAATTTTTCTTAACAATTAATAAAAAGATGGAAGGATATGATTGCGTTTTCCACTGTATTCACTTCCTTTAGAAGGTGACATCTTCCGAATGTGTCACCTGGAACTTTCCCCGAAATTCATCCATTGGCCATAACCTATAACATTTCCAAAAAAGAACAAGAGGAAACACAAAAAAGACCCTCCAATAAAAGGGAGGGGCCAATGACAATTGGGGTCGTCATCACGAGAAGTTCATCCTCACTGGATTCACACCTCGCTCGGATATCTCCATGAACTCCCTCCAGAAGGTATCTATATAATTTATATGTAAACTCTCTCTCTCCAACTTCGAACTCATGGACTTGTTAATATCGTGATCGAAACTTGCTTGTATAAAAGTTGGTTGTTATTGTTAAATTTATGTTTGGTGCACTTCTTAAAAATGTGTTGTCTCTCGTGTCACCTCTAACAGGATTCGATGTCATTTCTGATATAATGATGTCATCCTGACGTGGCTTCACGACATGGTGCCGACCCTCCAGTTACATTAAGCAGGGTTAGAAATTTAAAAATCTAATTGCTGATAACTTACAATAGTAGTACTTATTGTAAAACTGACAGGTTGCTTCCTTAAATTTTTTGAATCACTAAATTAGTGGAAAACAGAAATAGAGATTTCATTATTTGTCATCCAACTGCATTAATTTAGTGATACAAATAATTTTAAAATATCCATCAGGTGTCCGACGGGCAATCGGCTCTCGACTTCCAGTCGACCCGTAATAAAACCAGTCGTCGAAACTGCAAGGTGTACATTTTTTCCATAAACTACCAGATGATATGAAAAAAATAAAGCTTTTTTTATTGCTTACTATCCAGTCATTTATTCAGTCTATATGAAAAGAAATCTTGAATATCCCAACAAGCTGTAAGGTGTTCATTTACAATGGTTACAGTACATTCTCAATTTATCCCAAAAGAATTTAGTGTTGCACAAAACTAATGACTAAAAAAATTTTAGTCATTAGCTTTGTGTAACTTCCTATTAATTGAATATTCAATATATTTTCATTTCACTTATAAAATAATCTCATTTGGTATTTTTCAAGTACAGGTGTCCCTAACATTACATGAAAACATAGACAAGATAGTAATTGGGAACTAATTCAAAGGAAAAACAGAGAAAATCCATAAATAAATCAATTTTTATGTAATTAGTACAATACTGTCAATCTTCAATTGCATGAGAAATTTTCTGAATCTGGCAAATCTGGAATCTCACATTCTCGCTCTTGTGAAGGTTCTGGGATGGTGGACCAACAATTTTCAACTTTTTTTCTTTTTTTGAAGTGGTCGAGACTCTATAGAGAAAATAATAATGCTACCCATCAACAGAGTTCTTTGTAGCAAACCAAGGAATTTTGAATTTCTCTTGCAACTTTGTCAAGTCTATTATGTCAATAAATCTAATTGCGCTGTCAACATGCTCGAAAAATTCAGTCATTTGCCTTGTCAAAAGCTATTTGATGGGCTTAAAGATGTCGGATTCTCCTCCTCCATTTCTACAAACTCTTGGTGAGTTCTGTTGAGTGGGACTACGATCGAATTTGCCCAGTCTAAATCCTCAAATCCAAAAGATGTTGCGTGGCAACATCTTTTCTCGACAACATCTTGTCTCGAATTGTAAACTTCGGGCTAAATCTAGGTCGCATGCATAAGTCACGACTGTAAAATTTCAACCTGCCATTCATTTACAAAACTAAAATAGAGAATTCATAAATTGCATACGATGAGGGATAACCATAAGCTTCGAGTTGGAAAAATATGGCCAGAGTCGGCTACATTGAAGACAATTCAGTTTCGCACATCCCTACACAATTAGTTTGTAATATTTGGTTACATTAACGCATCCCAGGAAAACTTTTTTGGGAAACTGGGCCCTATTTAGGTGTTAATAATGTGAAGAAAACCCAGAAAATTCCTCATGGCTGTGCCCGAACCCATGACTAACTACTAGTGTTGTGTGATTTTATCCTACCGGAGAGCACTTAATAGAATTAAGAAAGTACCGTTCAGAAATGAAAAAACTAAGTTGTTAGATGTGGAAAATTATAGACTTTTCACAGTGTATAAGTATTTATGTATTTAATTTAAAGCAGTAATGATATAGTGCCTCTATTTCTCGCTGTCACAGTAATTAAGTGAATATAATATATATTTTCAAAAATAATATCCTTTTTTTTTGTAAGAATTCTATTTAGTTTAAATTTTTTGCCAATAGATGGCACTCTGCTTAAAGCCAAATCTAATGTAGATAGGTAATGTGTTGGTGAGAGTATCATGACACTCTCCTAGGGACATTCCAGATGATGTCTAGACTTTTGTTTATATAAGAAGATTCTTGTACTTTATACAGCTTAGATTAAACTCTGTGTTCCATCCAAGCAGTTTCTTTTTTACTTTACTCCGCTGCCACACCCTGCATTTATTACAACATAATGTCATAACTCTCACCCCAAAATATCAATTGAATTTCTATAAATTAATTAATTTTTAAGTTAGAGTACGTATGTTGTAACACAGTGATTCTCAACCTTTTTTTCTCATGGTACATTTTTAATAATTTTAAAATTTGGTGGTGCACACAGTTACTTCGGTAAGTACCACAGAACAACTGGTGACATCATAACAGTGATTTTTAAATGCAGTTGGTTATTTAGGTCACATTTTCTAAATGTCTTAGTAACTACAACAACTGGCAGTTACTGGTAACACCAGTTACAATTTCCAAACGTGCCCTAGGAAGGTAGAACCGATTAAACTACTTGTCTGACGTCAATTATGTATGGATATTCGCAGTGGCAGCACATTGGTTGAGAATCACTGTTGTAACAGGTCAAACAGCCTAGGAGTGCATATCAAACAAACAAACGTCCTTATTTATATAGATTTTAAATCAAAATAAGCATCTGTTTACCTTGTTCGGAATTAATGCCGTCTGTATCAGATTTCTGAATTTTCCCACCGTTGGATCCACGTCCTCTGTAACAAAAAGAAAAAAAAAACATGAATTATAATTCAAAATCAAATTCCAACTGATGCCAATTATGATTTGATGCATAGTGAGTATTTAAACTGGCGGAGGAAAAAAAACAAAAGTTCATAGAAAGGAGAAAGTTTTTTTATGGATGATAGAAGCAAGAGAATTGCTGTATTCTGTTTAGATGAAGTGCAAAAAGTTCAATTAAAAAAACCAAAAACAGTGTCACAAACCTTAAATTTCTTACTAATGATTAAAACAGCATTTTGAAGTGGACCACATCATATGAGGGTGAGTGAAGAACGAGAAGTTTTTGTGAGAACAGCAAATCTTATGGGATTGGTAAAACAAAATTGTAAACACACACATACATGCATCTGACAGCTTGGCACGACGCAAGTGGTTGACAGTTGCATACGGAAAACAAAGTCAGTTTGTGACAAGAAGTCTGCAGAAATTTCCATGGAAGCAAATAGCAAAGGTGAGCATTAACAACATTTTTGTGCTTTTAGTTTGGATCCAGTTTTCAACCCAGATCCAAACCTGTCTTAATTGTGGACAATTTTTTCTGTCTGGAATCAAATACTCCCAAAGAGTTTCAAATGTATTTTAAACTAACAAACACAGAACCGATTAAACATGGTATAATTATCAACGATCATTTTGTTTCATTTCTTTTCCCATTCCAAATTTTAATTTGTGCTTCTTCCCAGTTTCCGAGATTAAAATTTGGAATACAAAAGCAGAAATAACTCTAAAGCTTCAGAAAATTTAGAAAGATCTTACAATAGGGAAAATGGACAAGATGGATTCACAAATATAAATAGTTCTTATGAAGAAATTTGGACCTCATTTTGTTTTAAAGCATCCGAATCACAATTCTTCTGTATTCCAAGATTAACAGAAATCATTTTAAGATTTTTCGTGTTTTACTGACTTTCTGTAATCTGCAATATTAATATTTGGACAAATAACTTAATTTTATTACACCAATTTTAACAACAAAGACTGAAATATTTTAAATCAATCCGATGAGCAGAAGATGCGTATTTTGCTATGTACTCTTAAGACACATTACATTGCAGCAGCCGACTGATCGAAGTCATTCAATAACTCTACTTTCTGCACTTCAATGAGGAGACACCTGGAACTTTTTGGATATTAAAACAGTCAAATCACAGAAGGAACAGACAAGAGTAGATGCAGGTTTGAAGTGTTATCAATGCAGAAAAAAGTCAGTAATTTTTGGAATTTCAGAGTTGAAGATAAAGAACTGTCACTTATTTGAAAGGTCATTGATTTTGATCCAAATCATACAAGCATATTTGTTATAATTAGTTCTACAGAAATGCTCCAAAACATCTTGCACATATGAATGTATATATGTATATACATACTTTATATTGTTTTTTTCCTCTAAAATATGTATAAATGGACATATATTTTCTTCTTGTTTCTTTACGGATGGTGAGTGGAAGTCCCTAGTGTGTATGTGAATGTTTTCAGAGAATGGAAGACACTAATGTGCATGCATGCATACAACTGATTTTTTCTTTTTTTTAAGAGGGGCAAATGTGAAAAAAGAAGAGGATTCTCAGAAGTGCTTTGTGTGCATGCACACAATGGATTTTCAATTTGTATCTACATGTGTGTGTAAGATGGAATAATGGAAGATAGTATGTCGGAATGACATACTATATACAGAATAATATGCTGCCAGCAACTTTAAATATGGTAATTTCACATTGAAGACGATCCGGAGAGCTTTTCTTTCATTATATAAATATTTTTGACACTAAAGATGAAATATCCATTGGGAAAATACATACCTGGCAACCACAGAAGTATGAATTTACAAACTGTCTTGGGACAAATAGTATCAAAATTTCAGTCTTGTTACTTGCACATAGAATGACTACAAGTTTGTAAATTAAAATTTTATTTGCAAAGCTCGTGATACTGAAGAATTATCAGTTATGAGCTGTGATTGTATTGTATCAATGTTTGACATTTTTCTAATTGTTAAGTGTATGTTAATAAATCTGTCGTAAGTATGTAGGTAATGTCATCTTACAAAATATTTTTGAATAAAAAATTAAGACTGCTTACCCGGATTGATAATTTCTTCTTCGTCTTTAAATTTGACAGCTATTACTTTCCTTTTCCTGCTCGTAGTTTTTATTTCTTCATCTGTTATCCCCAACATACTGATTCTTCTATTGTGGGCAGTGTTAAATTCAGTCAAGTTCTGTTAATTAAAATATTTTTTTGTTTTAGATTTAATAATACGATTTATGTAAATCATAAACATACACAAAATGCAGATTTTACATAAATATTACTTACATCTAATTCAGTTTCAGTTTCCGGAAGACCCAACAGGCCTCCCTCCAGCTCTTCTCCGACCTTGTCTTGTTCTTCCGATGTTGATCTGGAAGATTTCTGTGGACGCTCTCTTAGAATGTAGACACGAGTGGAGGCACCGAAGTGAAACGCCGTGTCGACGGGCAACTGCGTCGGTTTGTTCGATTCTAGCCGGACGTTTCCAATAAATGTTCCATGTGCTTTAAATTAAATCTTAATGTAAATTAAGACAACGTAAAGTGTGTTTGCCATGTTTAGTCTATCAGAAAACCAGACTACCTAATGAATGCCTTTCCGACAATTTAAAATAAACAAAATCCAACTTACTGCTTCCCAAATCCACTAGAAAAGCTCTGTTAAGATGTTTATGATATACTAAGGCAGCATGAACTCTGGAACACGAAGCATGATCTATACAAAAATCATTTATTTCCGGATTCCTTCCGAACAAGTAACATTTCTTTTCGTCGATCATTAATTTCTGTAAAAAAGACAATAACAAGAGAATATTTAATAGAAAATATTTAATAAATTTTCAGATTATGCAGAGATAAATTATGTCTAGACTCACCTGTATGAGCTTATCGATTTTTAAAACATCCAAATGAAGACCTACGGGAGGCTTTCCGGCCCTAAAAATTTAACAGAACATGAATTACAATTTTAAAAATAAAAACATGTTTAAATTCTTATAATTTGGCTACTCAAATGCCGAGTTTACGCAGAAAAATCTTGAAGACAAATCAATCTACAGATAAGAATGATATGTTAAAATTCCAAGAAAGATTTACGATTCCATTATTAGAACAATAATTGCCAAATTTAATAAATTCAAACAAAATATTAATTTTTTGATCATCTCAAATTGCCCGAGACCATAGATAAGTGTCCCTTTCATATTCATTTATATAATATACATATACAAAAATATGTATGTTATATCATTATAAACACAAAAATAAGTAATTTATAATGCATATCGTACTTTGTCTAGGACCGTTAAGACTGGATTTGAAATATTAGACTAAGAATGCTGACAAATATAGATAAATGTGTATTCGTGCAGTTACAAGATCTGAAAAATAAGAGGCTTTGACCAAAAGTGTAGACTGTCTGTGCTCAAAAGCACCACCGTGCACAACAATACTTTTTAATTAATTCATAATCAACCGGTTCTAAGAAAACTAAAAAAAAAGGAGAAATTAGCTACAATAATAAACATACAAAGTTAATTGAATAATGCATTTACGTTTTTTCCAGATTAAATATTTAAAAATTGCTATAGTAATTTCATTAATAATTAATTAGTTAATGGATAATAAACTTTGATATTGAAAACAGATCATTTTTACATACAGTTAAGGAACAAATTCCAAATGACACTTTGACCAAAAAAAAGAAAAAGTCACATGAACATGAGTCCAGTTCTTAACAGTTTCAAACTTTTTCCTAAAAAGAACTGTCACACCCACTCTAACTCCCTTGGATTTTTGTATTTGGAGACAAACAAAAAATGTTTTTATATGACGAAAGTATAAATATAAATTACTTTTCTGAATAATGAATGACATAACGCTCGATGGAGATCACACACTGAGATCAAACATGCAACGTGCATGGTTACCAAAAAGTTCACTAGAAATATAAAGAGAAATCTTTGAAAATTCTTCTGTAAAACTTGTGATTTCATAATAACTTTCGAGCACTCAATTTAGTAACTTTCACTTTTACTCTATTCAAAACTACTACTTCCATCTTAACTTGATACGATTGCAAGATATATTTATGCAACCAAAAATACAATTGTAACAGTGCCACAATAAATGTGACTCTGGACTCTGGAGATCACCCGTAGAAGATTCAGAATGTGTATCAACAATGACTTTAAATGAACACAGACTCTAATTCCATTTTACTGAAGAAAAATTGCTTACACAATCTAAACTTTTCCTTGTACTTTTGACCCATCTTCGGGTGTATTATCTTCTAAAATAAGATTCCTGAGATGAATCAGGAGATCCCAAATTACTAGGAAAGGTTCAGGAAGTATATTGTGCAATTTTGTTGTCTCCAATAAAGTGGGATTTGAGAGCCAACTGGAGATTTCTTTACAAATGCAGACTTTAAAACTAAGAACAAACATCTGTTATCAATATTTTAATCTTTGAAGTTAGACTATTTACAAAAACATATTAATATTTTCAAGTTTATCATTAAATTCTTTTCACACAACCACAGAAGACACAGTTATATTGGTTAGAAGATTATTAATATTAATATGTTTTTGTAAATAGTATAACTTCAAAAATTAAAATATTGAAGAATATCCTGAGTTAACATTGAACATTGTAAATCTGTTATCAAGTTACAGGAATGAATATTTTAAATACTTTTATACCTGTAAATTTGTCAATATGCTATCAATTGAAAATTTAATTGAAATATTAAATTAACTCAAAATGTTATTACTGTAAATTCAGTCACTACAATTACATGAATAGTATCAGGCTCACATAATTTGATCTACCGAGGACCTCTCAATGAATCTGTGAGCCATTGCAACTTAGAAGTCTATTCGTGCACCTCAGATAACCCAAATGATCTGCTCCTATAAAAAGTACTTTTTTACGAAATAAAACTAGGATCACATTTGTTGTTTTTGAGGCCAACAAGTTGAGCCGAGCACCCAAAATCCCAGCTTAAACGTACGGTAGTGTTTTCCCATGATTATTTCCTTCCATATGATTGCAACCTTGCTTCTGCACACACTGAGATTTTTTTTATTTAATTGCATCCGCTCATTCGTTCCATCGATATATATTAGAACTGGCCCATATTTCATGCTATATGTCTTTCTTCCTTTACAACAACACATATCTCCAAAAATTAGGATTCCTATAAGTGGCCCATTTTGAGGGACTTACATGAGTTAGTAATATGGGCACTCAAAAACCAAGTCATAAAAAATTTCCTCCCCAATATCATTTACACTAGATATGAGGATGATATACTTGTTTTATGGAGGCCTAAACCTAACATGGAAAAATAACTGGCAGAGTAATAACAACTCTTATGGTATAACATTACACCCAGACCAATACAACACCTCCAAAGTTCGTTTTTTAGATGTAAATATCTCACTTCAGAATGGGTCAAGCTTTGAAAATCAGAAGGATGTGTTTGATGATGCGACAAAGTTTCGTGCCAAGAAACATTGGAATGTCGTTGGCAAGAAACAGACAAAATGCCAAAGAGATCATAAATGCAGTATATCATTAAGAATCTAAAAGTCCATAAAATATAAGCATTTTGTTATTTTCCAATCTCTATCACTCTGGGGGACTCAGGATTAAATCCGGACTGTTGATAAACCTAGGAATTTTTTATGGGAGGTCTACCCGTCCCTCGTTGTGGCTGCCCCCATTGCGAGCCTGGCTAAACCCATGATGAAAATGATTAAAAGGATCTCTTACTATCAACAGGGTAAAAAAATTAAAAACTTTTTAATTTTTTAACATCCTTTTTATCAATATTCCATTATATTATGTACATAAATCTCTCACACGGAGATTATAATCGATAGCATCTGTTATAATCAATCACAATGATTCTTCTTGGCAATACATTTTCTTACAGCAAATCAATATCAAATAATGTAGATTTAATTCCATTGAATATATATTTATAATTTGTAAAGATTTTATACAGTTTAAATTTAAAAATATGTATATTTAAATCAATAAATAAGTGTTTGTAGAATGTTATTGGCATCCATCTTCAGCTAATTGATTTGAACACCATTTTTGAAAAGATTATTTCATTTTCTTTCTAGTAATTCGAGAAGTTAAGATTATTTTAAAACAAAAATGTACCGAAATATATCAATAAACAACTGATATGGAACGCAAAATATAATTATAAATAAGTAGCAAATAATAATAGAGATATAAAACATCCCTTAAAATAAATTGGTAACTTGCAAAAGGATTTTTGCAGTCTGTTAATACAATTGCTGTTAATTAAAGGCCACTGTTCACGAGCAACAAAATTAAAATGTTAGATAAGTGACAGAGAATGGCCGACGATAAGTGTGAACCAACAAATCTATTCTGGTATATTTGTAACTGGTTGAGATCAATAGAGATAACGGAATAAGCTAGTTGTGGCTATTTGTTATTGTCTTATTGTTCTGGCGGCATGCATCAAATTTAACACATTTGTGATTTCAATAATATCAAGTATTTAATGGTATTTGTACTTAAAATTTTATGTTCAATACATTTATTATAAATGTTCTATTTTTATAGTGTAGTAGAGAATTAATAAAAGCAATTTGTGAACTCTATAATCTACAAATTACTTTTAATAATTCAAGATATTACATTAGATGAAACTTAAATTTGAAAACTAATTTATGGGAATAAGATAAATCTAATCTTTGTAGCCCAAAACAGTGTCGAAAAGCCAAATAAACCAGAATTAATGGGGTATTGAAATTAAAGTCTAAACTTGGTCACAACGGTTTTAGTACTTTCGAAAATGAGCTCAAAGTACTGGATTAAGAGAAATTTCATGATTTTGATCTATACGAAAGCAGAAAGGTGTTCACTGCCTATATATATTCCTTCGTGGACATATCCAAGACCTGTACAGATACCATACATTCTTCCTGAAGTGTGGCCCACAAACTCTGAAAATGAGGCCCTCCATGTCGAACCGTCTGCCATCATAAATTCATACCAAGTAATTTTCCCTTCCTTTTTTGTTTTATTACTTTTGGAATGTGTTAAGATATAACTTGTAAGAAAAATGAGTTTTTGTCATAATAAAGTATTATTTCGTGCAATTAGTATACACTGTTTTTCTTTCCTTTTTTGGCCTGCCAAATATCTTGGATTTTACAATTTGTCCCAACTGGTCAAAACATTGAGAACCCATTTTAAAGTCATAATACTCATTTAATTGGAACCTTATCTGTACCAATTTTATTCAGAAGACAAAGACTCTTGAGACTAAAACTTTCTTTGTTGTTTTAATCCAAGGAAGATCCAGCAAGGTTTTTCTGGTCCGATACGCATAAAACAATTGTGATAAAATGTTATAAAAATAAGTATTACCAGTAACATAACAACAAAATAACGGAAAACAATTGAGTTATATTACAAAGAATACAGAATATGTCAATAAAAGTAACAATTCTTTCAAATATTTTTAGTATATTTCAATTATAACATTATCTTCTGTAATTCCTATTTCCAACAGTCCTAAATAATTCCAATTTTACAATGTTAAAAAATGACTGATAAATTTAAAACAGTATGCTATTGCTTCACCCCAGCATGGTGTATATATACTTACAGGATGGTCATAAAGTAACTTGATCAACTAACAACAACCTTGGGAGCGTGGAAAGCAAGGAAGCCGTGGAAACTTTTTCAGGATAAGTAGTGGGTGAAGTGTGCTCACAGTACACGAAAATAGAATAGAACATGTTACAATTTAAGTTACGGTTATGGCCGACATAATCGTAACTCAAAAATTTCCAATACAAACACTGGGAATTCACAATGTTACGAGATTCTGTATGACAGAAAATGGCATTGGAATGGTGTGCATAGAACAAAAAACAACAAAGATATCAGTGTTTGAACAACAGGAAGTGGGCGAACCATTACCTGCAACAGAAGACTCATACACATTTATGGATTTATGGACAAAAAAAATGGGAAAATGAGCACTTTGTTAAATTCTGCTTGACAAATACTTTTATAGCCCACAGCCAATGTCACAGTGAGCTTCAGCTACAATGCTTCTAACTTAATATAGCACAAAACACAAAACAGTATATTGATAACAAAATTAATAAATAGAATTTATTAATTTAGAGGTAATCATTTCCAAATTTCAAAAAAGGAAAACATTGCATGCCTAAGTCAATAGGCATGTAAGATTCTGTATATTTACTTCACAATTCATAGAAACCAACTTTTTTGAGTAAATGCATTGAAGCGAAGAAATTATCAGTTACATGATATGTAAATGGTTTTAAGTAAAGGAAATAAGAAATGACATACAGTCAGTGTACCATTGTTCTTTTGTTATTCCTTCACCTTACAATTAGTAATGTCAAACAAAGAATTTTATACGTACATAAAATATAAGAACCTTCAAAGTATTCTACAAGTTATCAGTTACTCGCTGCCGACACGAAGAAGGCAGCAAGTAAGTGATCGGCAAATTTTGAGATCTCGTCTCTCGCCGTATTGGAAACTTTGGTTAACATACACAAGATTATATTAAATAAAAACATTTTATAAAATTTTACAAATCCTAAATTCAAATCAATTTTACTCATTCAAACACAAAATGCTTTAGGAAGAATTAAAGATCAAGCTAATAATCCAGCATCTTCAGTTTTATTTTGTTTGTCGAGTTCCGATATCAGATCTATAGCATAAAAGCATTTGAATTTTTTACAATGTTTTTGCTCTTTTTACAAAATAAATCATAATCTCAATAGCAATAGGTACAATTCATCAAATCTTTTTCTTTTTAGATAGAAAAACATACACATCTATGGGGGGCTTGGAGATAAAAAAAAAGGATAGAAATACGTCACATAGCATAATTTTCGGGGGCTATATCTCGTAAAGGGTCACATGGTTCCTTTGACTTGGAGTATGCTCTACAGCTCTGTTAAGCTCCTCAATTCAGAGCTGGAATCGAGCCCTAACTTCTACTGAAATATTTCAGTTTTCTCCACCACGTACCCGCAGGCCAGAGAAGCAATATTCCCAACAATCTTTTATTTATTTCGGCAAAGAAAGTACTTTCGATTTTTTTCGCCATACGTTCCTTAATCGGGGTTATCGAGTGGGGCATTTTCCCCTAAGCCAGAAAAAGAATTCAAGGGTGCTGCAGCAATACTTCCCCTATAAATGCCACTTTTACTAACAAAAGAGATAATCTTTAAGACCATTTTTCATTAATAAAGAGACATTCTACATATTTCATTCCTTCAAAGACACCGCAGAAGGAACCCGTTGAGGCACAAAAGGAGCCCGCTCCGTTCCCATTTTAAAATGTAGTAAGTGAGAGTTACTTTTAGGTCATTTTTGTATATACATAAATCACCTTAAAGTAATTGCTGCATGCTTACAGAATGGCCTAAGTTACTGACAAAGATTTGCATAATTATAAACTTTATTTATCATTATTTTAAAGCTTATTTAACGTATAACAATCCGAAACGTTTTATAACAAACCCGACATCATAAATTTACCGAAATTTAATATATAAATACAAAAAACTTGCATAGAAATCAACACATCCTCATACAACTTACCATGTTGGAATTTCATAGTGATTCGCCATTGGAATCTTTTAATACGTTATAATCAACGACATGTCTTCATATCAAACGATTTATCTACTTTAACACAATCTACGACGTTTTAAATTTAATTAAATAACAAATTCATCACGTATTAAGTCTTACTTTCTTTATAAATCGTATAAAACTCGGGAGCACGAACCGACATGAGACTAAAGTTAAGCCTAACGTCTGCTACGATCGTCGATGAATTTCTATTTATTCTTTTCCTTTTCTTTTCCTTATAAAAATATTTTAAATACGGAAATTAATTTTATAAAAATATTATTTAAGTTTGTTAATTATTTTAAAGTCGATTTATTTCATTTTTTTTTAATATTTATTTTTATATTAAAGTTTGCTTTCTAACGGAAAAAAGCGCCACTCAGCGTACGTTTCGGTCACTTCGTCCGATAACAATTGCCAGTTGTCTGCTTGCAATATTATTATATTTTAATTTTAGTTTTTCCGTCGTGAAAGAATTGTATTAATTAATTTAAAATGGCTGCTGATATTATTTCTTACGCTTACTCGGCTTTAGTGGCTGTTGGTGGAATCGTCGGTTATATGAAAGCTGGTAATGAAATTGATTAATTTATTTGAAAATTAATCACGTGCTTAATTGATCATTGATACTGTGTTTACATACTTAAAATTTATATATAAACTGCCGAAAAAGTAATTGTAAAATGTTGGAAATTAGATAACTTCTCTAACAAGTTTTGGTTTAATTAAGTTGTTGGTATTGGTTAATTATGATTAAACTTCATTTTTATTGATTAAAATTATGTCTGAGCTCATTAAATTGGTTCATTTGTGTCCACAGATTGATTCTAAATTAAGCATACATATCAGCAAATAATATAATATTAACAGCTTTAATTGTTTATATCTTTGTTCCTTTTAAAAGAAAAACACCTGTTACATACTTCTTCCTTATTGTCTTTCTACTGTGAAATCAATACAATGTTTACAGCATTCTACTCCCACTTTCTCTTATCAAAAACTTGTGTACTCGATTATTTCTATAGATTTTGATTGACGCGAGGTTAGAAATACGCAAATGGGTTGTCTGATTTACTAAATTTTCGAAAGATAAAGCCGAGTGCATTCAATGCATCCTGTTGTATGTTTGCATGTATAACAAAAGTTTATATCAATTCTCTGTGGTATTATAATAGAACCAAATAAGTCAAAGATTAACACTGTGTATGTTTGCTTTTTATTGAATTATACAGAAATTTTTGAACAAAATGTCTTTTCTTATTATGTAGAGTGTGATATTAATACGTCGATTTCATGTACTGGTGCATTTATAAAAGTGACTCCAGGTATTTGTTATTTGCCGAATGATGTGTAAGCGTGGACGATTACTCGTGATATCACTCGACAAATGTTCCGTATTTGTCGTTTCCCACTCCTTGGCGTATTGTGCCAAATCTTGGACAAATGCTTGTAATTCCGACAACAGACCGATGCTCGGCAAATAATGTGTGTGTATATACTAAATGCTAAATGACATATTCACAGTTTAGATTAAAATTGCATAGTAAAAGTCAACAAAGTTACAATGCTTGATGTGAGAATAGGAAGTTATTTTATTTTATATTAAATATAAATTTATTTATTTACAGAGGAAGAGTTTTTTCTTGCATTATTCAATTTATTTACTTTTTACTTAGATAGAATAAATGAGCTCTCTTAAAAAAGAGACACGTCTTTGCAATAATTCAGCATAGAGTTTAGTTCTAACAAAATTTTTTGTATTTCTATGATTATCATAAAAGGTTAGTTCTATCTGTTGATTAGCATTCATCATCTTTTAGTTGTCAATGGAAATTGTTACTTTGAAGTAACAGAATGAATCAATGTAGAAAACAACATAAATGAACATGTCTTTCTCATTGCATAGACGTTTGAAACTTTCTAATGTTTTCAAACTGGTTAATATCTTATCTTCAAGTATACTAAAACCCATTTCTTATTTTATTCTACACGTGAAGATGGCCTATTAAGCAGGTTGAAAACATTGAAAAATTTCAAACTTCTAAGCAGTACTAAAGATGTGTCTGTTTGTTCCAAAACTTTAAAATAATAGATATTTAATGACAGGAATTTAGTTTGATTACCATATTAAGAACAAGACTCTTGAATACTTGATATGGCAATGCTCTAGTTTGTTGTGAATTTTAAGCACCCAAAGCAAGAGTACCCACTGGAGCCAGGAAAGACAGTTTTTCCTCCTGAGATTTGCTTTATTATTTCTTTTTATGATTCTTTCTAATAAGAATTTCATAAAAATTAAATTTATTTTAATGATTATTAGACTAAAGTAACTAGTCTGTACACAATAAGAAGACACTTCTAGTTCTCTTTGGAACAGACTATATATAATATAGTCAAAACATAATTTTTTTATTATTTACAGTATTTGTTTTAATCATTTTTAATTTTTATCTTTTTCGCATTTTACAGGAAGTATCAGTTCCCTGATTGCAGGATTAGCATTTGGCATAATCTTATCCTTTGGAGCCTATCAGACATCTCAGGATCCAAATAATTGTTATCTTTCGTTAGGTTAGATATTTAATAACTTTGTAATAAGAATATTTACTGGAATATAATTACTTCAATAAATTTATTTATGATAATATAGTTATTTTTTGATTATTATAGGTGCTTCCATTGTTTTAGCAGGTGTTATGGGAAGTAGATTTTTGAACAGTGGAAAATTTATGCCTGCTGGATTAATTATGAGTTTAAGGTAGGCAAATCTTTTAAAATAGTTCTATATTTTTATTTTATATAGAAAAAGATTTTAAATGCCTTTATAAGGTGATAAATGCATAACATTACACAAATGCCATGAAAAATAAAAAGAATACTTCATTTTTATTAGATATAATACATTAGAAATGGAAGTAAAAACAAAAAATATATATTTTATTTAATTTAGCTTGAAAAATAATGTTTTAATGTGAAATCTGTGATGCTGAGAACAGAAGAGTGAGGATATGTGAACAATTTATGAATTGGATAAGAGATCCTCTATATTGAATTGAAAGTCAGCTAAATTTTTAAGTTTTTTCTTTCAAATTTGTAAAATACTCTTCTGTTATTTTGAAACTACAGTTAATTCACCTAAGAAAAAATTAAATTTATTCACTAGTTCTACTAGTTCTTATTGATATTTTGTATAGTAGTATACTATTTTCTATTAGCAGAAGGTGCCACCAAAAACAATGTAGCAACTCTCTTGCTCATTTCTATGCATTTGGAGCTAGAACTATTTAAAATGACTAAGACAAAACCTTTCTCACTTTGTTTCTAGCCGGTTAAACACTGAGTACAAATGTTTACAGCCTCCTTAATAGGCCTTCTTCAGGTACACTGTGGTCTGGTAGATATAGAATGTCGGTTGGTAGATATTCAAATGGCGTAAAATCGAAATTTAGTAAACAGTGACACCATTTGAATATCTACCAACCGATGTTCTACCAGACCACAGTGTACCTGAAGAAGGTCTATTAAGGAGGCCGAAAAACACTTGTACTGAGTGTTTAAATGGCTAGAAACAGTGAGAAAGGTTTTGTCTTAGTCATCTCTTGCTCAATTTGTAAATTGTTCATTCTCCTCATTCCTGTTTCCAAAGCATTGCAGATTTCAGATTTAAATATTTTATTTAATTCCCCTGGAAAAAAAATGAAATAGTTTCTTTTTGTTTCTACTAGTTTGATGCTTGATTAGTTTCTATCATTTTTTTCATGTGAATGTGCATTTGATCAGTTTAATTTTTATAAGTTATATTTCTATAGTAATAGGTAATTATTTCGATAACCAAGTCCATCAGGAAATGTACGTACAGTAGACCCCCTATAACACGGTAGATATGTTCTGTGTTATATGAATTCCATGTTGTACGAGTCACTTAAATACATAAGCCAATCATAGCCTGGCACGTGTACAGTTTAGCGGCTATGGCTGTTTGCAAGGTTTTCTTCCATAAAATTAATCGATTCTAGACTAATTTGACTCAACATTTCCAAATCACATATAATTTTTTGGGAATAATCCATATAAACTATGCTATAAACAAAAAATTGTAGGATTACTTACCAAGTGCGCACCATTTGAAGACACCATTGCTTAAACTTGTTTTTGTCTTGGAGTGGCTCATCGAATGGCAGGCACATGTTTCCTGATAAGTTATTTTTCTGCAAAAAATTTGCTGAACTTTGGAGACATTATTAATATAAATATAATTTTTATGGCCATTAAATAATAAATGGTTTTTAGTAGGTCCACTGCTCATTTAAACTCAACAGTTTATGCAATGTCCACTACTGGTCCAGATTCGACCAATCCTGTCATGACACGAGTTGGCGATGACGTTTTACCATATTATAAGAGTCTCTTTTAGTGTGTTATATGAACACAATTGCAAGTTTTTTGCCATGTTATACAAATCCATGTTATATGAACCCATGTTATAGGGGGGATCTACTGTACAGAAATTTTTGTGTGTCTTGACAATGGGCTTGGTTGTCTGAAATTGATAAAGAATAAATTGTATACAACCTAACTAACATAATAATTATCTTCAGTATTCTTGTAACTTGCATAAGATAAATAGAAATAGATATATATCCTTTGCATATTTCAAGTATACATCCTTTGATGTAGCAATATGCAATTACAGTACAAGATATACAGTGTGTATCAGTACAGCAGTTACAAACTTTCAGGAGAGATAGAGTACACCTAGATGATGAGAAATCACATAGCAATGCATGGTCAGAAATGCTTTCCTGGAACTTACTGCACGCATTGTGGCAGCTGCTGGAGACGTCCGGGACATGCCCAGTATTTTCAACAACATTAGATCTTCAATGCACTGGAGATATGAGGTCTGCCCAGAGTCATAATTTCAAACATGTTCTTTGATTTTTGCAGTACTAAGAATAATAAACATGTTTTCTTGCCCTGTTCATGTCCTTCCTTTCTTGTGTTTTGTGTCGTCACTACCGTGCCAGGAAAGCATTTCTGACCATGCATTGCTATGTGATTTCCCATCATCTAGGTGCATTCTATCTCTCCTGAAAGTTTGTAACCGCTGTACTGATACACCCTGTATATATATTTTATACATGCATGGTTGATGTATAGGATATACAGTAAACATAACTTTAAATACTACTATTGTAACTGGAGAAACAATTAACTTGTGTAAGGCTGAGACTTCACTAGCGTAAAAACGGGCGTAAAACCCCTCACCGTAAAAGCTTTTTATCACATGACCATGATATTTTACGCTTGAGCAGGTCATAAAACCAGTGTTAAAGAAAGTTGAGCAGCATTCAACTTTCAACGTGAATACAGCTGTAAAATGATACCATCCACCAATCAGAAGTCAGTGAAATCTAGGTCATTGTGACACAGTGCGAAAATGGCAGAAAACGAGCTTTTGTGTATGTTCTCTCATGGTTACTCTAGAATACATCTGGAAAGATTTATCAAAAACATCCGAAAGTATTCATGTATCTACGACAAGAGGTATCCTGATTATAATAATGGATGCTTAAAACACACGATATGAATGGCCAAAGGAAAATCCTTCAATTTAGAGGAGTATATAATAAAAAAGCTAAGCTTATAAGTGCTGTATATTATCTTAATAATATGATAATAAAAGTTAATATATGAAAGTAAAGATATTATTTTTACTACATTTGTAATTATAGTATAGAAAAAACTCATAGAATATAATCATTGTCTTTATATCAATATATGTATACAACCATAACTTCAATAGTACCGTCGCCGTAAAAACTTTGCTAGGCGGACCTCCACCACAATCCAGACACAAATACAAATAGGTCACGTGATTAAAAGTTATTACAGCGAAGGTTTTTATGCCCGTTTTTATGCTAGTGGAGTCTCGGCCTAACACTCAAACTCCAGTAGGAAAATGAAATATTTAAGTATACATAACAAAGATTCTAAACTGAAGTTCAAAAAGCTTTCACATATTGTTTTCTGTCAGAAATACAGTATGACATCAACTTGTGTTTTTTTGGGCATTGTTAGTTAGTTAGTTGGTAAGCAGGGCTGTTGAGAGGGGACATTAAAAATTTAGGGACTGGTAGTGGTTCCTACCCCTATAAATTAAGGTTATTTCTACTAACAAAAAATAAAATTGTGGAGCCGCTCTTCTCCTGAGTCCCATACCGAACTTTCAATCTCCCTGGTTGTAACTCAAAGTGTTGCAATCTGTTAAGCACCTGATAGATTGAACATTTAAAAAATGTCACCCTAAATAGTGATGATGTTAAATAATGAATGTGTATAATTAAACTAAATAGTTTTTACTACTTTCTAAAACTGACCACATTATTCTACCTTTTTTCAGATTAATTTTATAGTAATGGAAACCTTATTTATCCACAAACACATAAACAATCCTTACACATACACATTTTATATAGTAAATTTTATAGTCTTTTATTTAATCAATATTTTAATATTTTATGGAACATACTTATATATGAACATATCTTTTTTCAAATTAATTATTATATTTCTGTTACAGGGAATGTTATCAAATGAAATCATAAATGTCAAAACTTTAATGATATCTTACACTTCTTTATTATCAACTCCCAAATGTAATCCTGTACGCATTAATAATACCAAATTCATACCATGCTTTCCCATAGCATACCAATATTTTGTTGATCTATGCATAGGGCCTAGGTAGAAGGATTGTAAATGTTATTAAAAACTTTGATGCCTACACTTTCATTTCGTAATAAAGGGCCTTCCAAAATGAATTCTACCACTTTAAATTACTGTAATTACATTGATTATTAACATATATGCAGTGTACACCAATCAATAGATTAACTGTCCGAGTTTCCTCTCCTGACTGCATTCAATCAACTCGTCTTCTACTACCTCTAGAAAGCACTGTAAACAAAAATGATGACTCTGCAGTACAGAAACATTTTGTGTTCTGCAGTTTGTAAAGTCAGAATCACTCGTTACTATGCAATGAGAGTAATCTGCAGGTGCTGTAGAATTGTTGCTGCTGTGGGTGGAATAAGGATATACTGCAATGCGCACAGGGAGAATTTGAGTATCACTTGGATGCGTGGATGTGGCACAAGGTACACACATTGAGAAATTATAACGGACAAATGTTTTCCAATGTTTTAATATACTGTAAATTAAAAGGTTTTCAGAAAATAATTAATATAATTACAATAATTTAAAATGGTAGCATTCTTTTTGGAAGACCTTGTATTTCTGTAAGAAACTACGTAGTTAATGTCAAAAATGTTGATATTTTATTTCAGTTTTGATTAAACTTGTTATTTGTACAAGTGATTTTTTTCCATCATCCTTATTCATTAAACTAATAATTTTTCTTGAAAAAATAATGGATTATTAATTTATTTTTAAAAATTATGTATATGTAAATTATTATTTGAAAGAGGGAAAAGCTACATGTATTTTTATAATTGTTTTTTTTTTTTTTTTCAGTTTAATGATGGTTGTTAGATGTTTGAAATATGTTTTGTTCAACAGACAACAATCACAATAATAATGTACATCTCTTCTGCATTATTGCTTTGTACATTTTGAAAATTGGTGTATGAATATTTTTAATTATGTTTTTTAAGAAAAGTCCATAACTTTTCTACAGTTAAAGAATTATAATATACTTAAATTTGTTAAATAAAATAACATTCCATAATTTATCAAATTAGAAAGTGTTGTTATTTATCAAATTATATAATTAAGTTGGACTGAACACTGTTGGAGAAGTTATGAATATTATTATGTTTGCATCATTCATTATATACTTAAAATTTTATATGTGAATTTACATATTGATTAATGTATTCCTGTTCAGACCAGGCCATAAGCTTAGATCTGACAGACATCTATATAATCTAAGTTTAGGTTGTTGTAGATAAATGATTGTCAAACATTACACATTAGTAAACAATTACGAAATGATAAAAATGTGTGATTTAAAACCTGAATATTTGATCATGGAGTAGTGTATAGCTAGTGTTCACACTGCCTAAGACAGTTGTTAGTTCACTGTTCCTATAAAAAACGCAACATAAACACCAACCATAGGCTGTGTAAGCAAAAAGTGGGAAAGACATACAGTCGTAGAAAAAATATATGAAAAAATTTAGGATATTGTTAATTAAACAAAACTAAGTGCTTAAATAGGTACAATGATCAATAAGATCATCTTTGAAAAAACATGGTCCTTGCAGTGTTTTTGTGGAAAAGTAAAATTGCATAGGCATTTTGTATCCTTTTACTATCTTGACAAAAACAAAATCTGTTCATTCAGGGCCGTGCGGTAGATTTTCTCAGTATGATGCAAGTCTTTGAAATGCTTTGAAATGCTGAACCCCTTACGGTCTTTGCAAGTCTTTGAAATGCCGCCTCTCTCTTTTATAGCCGTGTTCATTGCAATAGACTAAAAGTGTCACCTGGGTTAGGCCATCCTCCCATAGATATGCTAGAATGGGGATAATTGGTTATCTGTGGTCAGTGTCAGTATCTTTTCTTCTGTGACCGTGCCATTTATTCTAGTGTCTTCATGCATGTTTTGTGTTATATTTGCAGTATACTATGCTACAAATACAAATATAAATTCAATCATACATTTTTCTTATTACTATTTTTCATATACAGAAAAAGACACAAAGACTACCAAATAACAGCAAAGAACCTAAAACCTGTGTGCAACATAATTACAGTTAATGACAGTTAAATTTCCAAAAAATGGCTCTAGAATAACTACATCAGACCATCTTTATAAATCTAAATAGAAACATTTATTACAATAATTTCATGAGCACATGTTAATCTTGATATTATTATAATTAAAGTTTTATTTAATTGTTTAATCAATTAATTTTTGTGAATAATGGAAAAGATAATTATTAAAACTAAACAGAACACTGAAAGGAATTTTAAATATTTGAAACGGACGAATAGGAATAAGCTATTGTAATCACGTGACTATTTTCAAATTCATTGGACAAATGTGATATTTAAATTTTTTTTTCCAGTTATAAAATAGTGAATGTATAAAATAGATTAATCAAAAAATATTATTTAATCTAATTTAATACATTC
This sequence comes from Centruroides sculpturatus, assembly GCF_000671375.1. NCBI lineage: Eukaryota > Metazoa > Arthropoda > Arachnida > Scorpiones > Buthidae > Centruroides > Centruroides sculpturatus. Next base: position 122,805 of record NW_019385747.1, on the reverse strand, counting down.
TTAATTTTTATTCACATAATTATTTTTGAACATAATGAAAAATTAATGGAATGATTCAACACTAGATGGCAGTTAATGCGACGTCGCCCTTAACTCTATGACAAATTTTTGATCGAAATAAACGCTTCGTAGCTTTAAAAAAATTGTTTGTAGAATTTTATAAAATAATTTTTGAATATTTTATTTTTTCGGATAATTAAATAATTCCGATTTGGAATGCAAAATGGAAATTTAGATATTTAAAACAAGCGAATAAGAATAAGCGATATAATCACGTGATTACTTTTTGATTTGATTCGATAAAACGTAATACTTAAATTTCTTCCAGTCATAAAAAACTGTCTAGTGTTTCTTTGTGCTTAAAAAAAATATTACGTTTATTTGGCCTATATATTTTTAAACTTTATCTACGGCTTAATGGTTAAATTATCAACTATTTTAATATAAATTTATCCCGAAAAATGCGCGAAATTTGTTGAAAAATCGAGATTTTTTTTGACGGTTAAATTAATAAAATTTTTAAAATTAAAGAATAAACTAATTAGAATAATTTCTGTGCCATACATTAGGAGATTTTCAAGCGCAATTTTCTCTCAAAAATGCATAAAAATTCGAAATTTTGAAAAGAAAATGCGCTCAAAATTCCTTTACTGTATAAAATATAGAGAAAAAAACTGATATTTTAAAAGATTTATGTAAATTTTAAGATCGAAGAAGAGAATTTAATGCCCTTTAATCTAATTTAAAAGGTATAGAATACAAATTATTCTTTCTCCCTCTTTATTTTTTCTTTTAATTCAAAAATTACTTGTAATGATTGATATAAAATTCTTTCAAATATCACAAAAAGAAACGAAGAAAAGACGTAAAAACCATTGAGAAACGTCAGCAGAGTTTAATTGAAAGAAGTGATGGCTGGAGGAGAAGAAGAAGAACAACAAAAGTTACTTTTAAAATAATATCGAAAGTATAATTGAATGAGGCTTTTAAGGCAAAAAGCCTCTTAGGTAAGAAGACAAATGGAGAAAAATAAGCATCCATATTTAAAAAAAAAAAAAAACGACAGAGTAATTCGATCCTTTGTTGGAGGATGTGCCCTGCAAAAGTCCCTTCCTTCCAGCAACTACGGAGATGTGAATTATTCAGTAGTGTTTCTTAAAATCTACTATATATATGTGTGTGTGTGTGTGTGTATATATATATATATATATATATATTCGTCATTGAACATTACGACGGTTGTAAAATCATCCAATGCGGTCGGAAAATAAATCTCATTACTTAGTGCCACATATCATGGAAGTGACGTACGGCGGTTGGAAGTGGGGAGGGACGGAAAGTGAGAGTCCACTGTTTGTAAACCGAGAAGTGAGCTGCACTAGCAGCATCAAACGTGACAAATTAGCCTTATCACGGTCCCATTATGGCTAATAACCGTCTATAGTCGACCCCAGTTGGTCGTTCTCATCATTATTCTGTGCCGATGACCAAAACTGGTCGCTTATTATGTTTGATTTGCCAGCGAATGTCTCGACTGAGCGGCAATTTGCTGCAAGAGGCGAACTCGCCAGGGACTTACTGCTGAAGATTTATAACGGTGATTCACACGTCAGATCCTCTCGAGGACCGCATCCACCCACTTACTCCATTCCCCCCTTTTCTTTCTCGAACCTGTGGCCTTACGCTTCTAACTGCTAAATCGTTGGCTACGGGCCATTTTTTCCCTCCTTTATCTATGACATAAAAGTTTCCATACGCTTTCTTTTATCGTTCGAAATTAATTTACAACTCTCCAACCGCAAAAAAAATGTTTCGAACTAATTTTTATACTATAATAATAAATGCCCCGTTTTAATTATCAAATAATGCTACGTTTTGCTCGAATACCCTTCATTATCTTAATTTGTCAAAATTTAATTTCATGGTTTCACAATTTTTCTAGTTTCTTCCATTACTTTATCAAGTTTTGTTTACTGTTTTTTCTATATTTTTAACATTTACATTGTCTAAATAGTACTGTAAGCAAGACCGTTAATGGTTATAATTATGGTATAATGTATCGAAAGTTGCTTACCCGAAACCTTTACAAACTTTATTTAAATAAAATTTTAAAAAAATTCAAATAAACACCTTTCAATTAGTTGGTTTATCATGTTTTTCTAATCCTTCTTAACATAATTTCTACACAAAATTTAAATTTAAGAAAATTATAAGCTTAAAACTAGAGCTTACTTGTCTGCGGTGTCACCATATATGAAGGTGTATCCCTACAATCTTTAAAATATAAATGCCATGCCCTAGAAATTAATAACTTATTTTTATTATTCCTGTAAAAAATTTAAAATTTCAACAAGAATTTAGAATAAACAGTGCTTACCATTACAAGAAGACAGGCATAACTTGTCTTCACACCTGATGTACAGTTTACATATTATATACATTATAAAATATATATTTTTTATAGAAAAAATAAAATAATATCAATGCCAAGAAACTAAGTGGTGCATATTTTATCTGAATAAGTTATTAAGAGAATTATATATAACCTATATTAGATTTTTATAAATTTTCCTGTTCTTCCCTACTTATGCTGTAGAAGTAGCAAATTCTTCCTTCTGACATTCATTTATTATATCAATACATAGTATAAAAGCACAAATAATCATTATAGAATTAATTATAAGTATCATAACGGTCAAGTTAACTATTTAAACTTAATATATTACACCCTATAAATTTATAATATTGCTTCTGTTAAGGTAAAAATTGTGACATAGAGCACACACATTTAGTTGTAGAAGAGTTGTCATTTTAGTATTAAAGATGTAATTATTAACTATTCAAAATCATACTAACTTAGCTTAATTTTTTTTAAATTTCCTTCTTAAATTCATATTATAAGTATTCTTTTATGTAAATTAGAATATTGTTCACTCCAACTGTCGTTAGAGTGTCAAGCACTTTAGCTAATGATTAGAGATTTAGTTAAATGGCACAAAATCCCTGAAGTTTATTAAGAAGCCAAAGAAAAAAAAAACTTGAATTTTTTAAATAATTTAACATTACGAACACTTAAATTTACCATTAATTGAGTAATTGAGCAATTAAAATGGGTTATTCATCAATTTACAATTTCAAAATGGAGATATATGGTATATAAAACAAAACAGGGGCAAGAAAATGTCTCAATATAATTCAGATAATCCATCATAAACGGATGAACTACTGATTTATATGGGGATGAAACACCCTAAAGCAAACAGACACGCGCTCTTCCTTTCTGGCAACGAGCTCTTGAGGATATATGGACTCAGCGGATCCACAGGATGAAGGGCCTCACGTAGCAGCAGCTGCCCGCTTCATTTTCTCATCGTTTTAACACTGTCCGAATCGTATAATTAATGGCATTTAAAGGAATGTCGAGCCGCGAACAAGATCTATCCATGCCATATTAAATGTATCTGAAATAACGTTAACGATCATCAATAAATGTTTAGAGATTTTTATTAGTCTCCATCGTTTCGGGGTTAACGAATCGTAAGAAATTTGCTTCTTTTATATGATTTTTCCCGTTCGTTAAGTAGGAAAAACGACATTAGTGTGGATAATCTTTCTCACAAATCTTCTGACAACAGACGATATTGAATGTGGTGCAAGCATTATAATTAATTAGTTTCATTCGATACATGAAGCTTCCTATAATGACCTTTTTTCTTCTGGTCCGCTCTGTTTACATTTCTCTGTCAGATAAGATGAATGGATGCAAGAGAGAGAGAGAGAGAGAGAGAGAGAGAGAACCGTTTCGATAGGCGCCTCACGCGGCCGATTTTGGTACTATCGAGGATGGATCGTTGTCTTTTTTTAATTTGAAATTTGCTAAAAATAAATCTTTCGACTGAAAATGCTGATTCTACAACTTCATTTTCTTTTATTTTTTTTCTTTAAGAATAATTAATTTCGGTTTGTAAGCCAGGCGATACTTAATTTCAATAACGATGACGTAAATTGCGGACGGAATTAACGTATATGTTCGTTTGGACGCAATTTACGTCACGGGAAAAAAGAAAATTTAAATTTTTTAAATCTGTTTTATTAATTTAAACGTAATTTTCGAGTTTCTAATACGAAAAATCGCTTTATTTTTCATCTCGATTCGATCTTTAAATTATTTTCTAGTTAATCGGATTTAAAATATCCGCAAACTTAACGAGAATTAAGGCCTGGATGTGTGTATTAACACTAATGGGATACAGTAGTTTGTTTGTTTCATTATTGTTATTTTTTTTATATAGAACACGTAAGACAAAAGATGTCTTAAGAGGGATTAAAGAAAAAAAAAATATTTTGAACCTATACGAAACAAGACATTGTACAAATAAAGAGAAGGAGTTTAGCGTATTATGTCAGGTGTTTGCCATGTTCTCTTCCTGCCCACCTGACAGTCTGTGGACAAGACATAATTAGGAATGACGGTGAATGGTGTCTTGTGTCAAGTCATTTCCTCAGATCTCCGTAATTCTAACCCCGATCTCACTTACCGGGTTTCACTAAACAATGCCCGACCTACAGTTATTATTATGTGGCAGTCAGCGGCCTGCTAAGCCTCCAGGACATGTTGAGTCACGGCTACAGGTACATCAACTTTTATCAATGCTTTGATTAATACGGTAATGCTAGTGTTACTACTAAACTGCTTTTATCCTCTGTAATTTGTTTAAGATCTTTGTTATTAAGAACTAGGCCTATTTCAGATAGGGATACTTTAATGGATTTTTAACATCTTGCTTTTAAATTTTCCATCTTTTATTTACTGTTTTTCTTTTATACGTTTAAAAATTGATTTAAAGTTACCTTGATAAAGATTTAAACATAAAATATACAAAAGATTTGTAAACAAATAATCTAAATCGACCGTTGTGGCGCTATTTAGACTAAAAAAATGATTAACAGTGATGTATTAACTTGCCCGTTTGTCTGTAGATTCGATAAAAACCAAGAGAATGTTACACCAATGGATAAAATCTTTTAGTTTAATCCACATTACTACTAATTGATAGATATATTAGACACTTAATCTCATTTATGTCCCCGCAAAAGCTATCATTTGTTAAGGTCTACAGGGAGATTCTCTGTATTGTATAAATTCAAACTAATGGTTCTAATATGAATTATGTTAATGAGATTGATTTTATTGAGTGTGGTTTATTATATTATTTACATTAACTAGCAGTTTGCGAGAATTTTATTTACGAATTGGCCCTAATTTAAATACATAGAAAACGTCTAGAGGAAGAACAATATAAATTAAGGATTAAATTGAGAACTTAAGAATAAACAATTTTATAATAGAATCTTAAATCTGTATGGGTTTATATAATTTATATTTTATGGATCTGTAGCGAATATTAATTAATAGAAGCTTACAGTTGAATGTGCATGAAGATAATGGTTCATGATCTAAGAAATCCTATACAAGTAACACGTATAATGAAATTTCCTCACTTGCTACGCATAAAATTATAGAATAAACAGTGCCGGATTATCTAGTAAGGTTTTGAGGCACATGACCAGAGGGACCAAGTCACGAGGGTCTAAAAATTTGAAAAAAAAATTAAGCAATTTTACTGTTGCAATGGTATATTCTAAGGCTACAATGAAACATTATTAGTTTATGATATAAAATTATGTAGAGAGGCCCCAATCTTAATTAGTTTAGGGGCCTCCAGGTCTTAATCCTCTATTGTTAGCCTATCAAAGTTCGTATTACACCAAGAAAGTGCTCTGTTGGAGTACAGTATATGAAAATTAGGGCTGTAACTGTATATTTAGTGAGAAAATATAGTAAAATACCCACTTTTACATGATCTATCCCTATATAATGATACACGACACTTAATTTGTAGCATAATGTACACAAAATGAAAACATATGTACTGTACCATGGATAATTTTTACATAAGCTCAAAAGTACAATGTAATTTCATGTTCAGTATGTTACTGCTAAGTTGCATTGTTTATGCTTCACGTTTAACATGAAATAATGTGCTATTTCATGTTAAAAATCACAGAAAATATACCCCCAAAAATTATCTTAATATTAATTAATTAACTATAATTAAAATTATACACGTATTTATGCATAATTAAACTCTAAACCAATCAAAATTGAATATTTAAATTCAAACATTTAAAATTTCAGGACATGAATAAGTGCTGCCATCTCTCGATAATCACCCTCAATAATTAGTATTAAAAAAAATACAATGTACACACACGTAGCTATTTTAATTAATAAAATTTCTTGAATTTAAACCGAAAAGACAGAAAAAATAAAAATAAAATAGGCGAGTAAAGAGGGAGGAGTACGAGCGTGGAAATAATTATAAAAATACACGAAGAAGACCCGAGAAACTAAGTGTATTCATCTATTTTTAACGTTGTATCATGGTAAAAAGCGAGGTTAGAAATGACAAGTTGTACAAATTGACGGCTATTTCCTACCAACGACATTATTTCGTGTAGGAGGAACGACAGGAAAGTCGTTAGAAAGTAAGAAAAGGTCAGGAGCTTAGAGGGCAGACACCAGTTTAGTTGACCTCTGACAGTAAGAAGTCAGTCTGGTTACAGCAGCTGGTCACGAGGGATACCCCCGGGTCCTGATAGATGTCTCGGAAAACCAGAGAAATGATACAGAAAAAGGAAGAAACGTTTAACTGTGCCATAAATCAATTCGCGCGATGGGACCGGAAGCAAAAAGCAAGAGAAGTAGACTTGTGTGTTATGTGTGTGTGAGACGAACGGGGCAACTGTTGGGTTTATATCTTCGAATGTGACCAAGATACAACTGCGCCATGCTCCTTGTTAAAGGCTGCTCGAATGCCAAACACAAAGCTAAGAGAATCTTCAAGAAGAAGAGGGGAGGAGGAGTGAGAAGAAGAAAAAAAAAATGGCACCTCACTTTAATTGAACCATAAATTATAATGCAGCGCTTGAATCAACATCCAGACTAACTATTTACGACGTGGTGTTTCTTAGAAGTCTCCTATATTTATACTTTTTTAAGTATTTTCGTGCACAGCACTTTTCGTAGGGGTAGAATTTTTGCTTATACTTTTGTCAAACGACCGCTGCTACTTCCTCCCCTCCTTGTATTAAAAGTAAAGTAAAGCGAATGAAGGGGGGAGAGAAATTTCGAAATAAAAATAATGTAAAAAAAAAAGAGGTTAGGGGTGAGATATACACCTAAAAAAAACTATATATCATCTCTTAGACATCGGCTTATATTACGCAACTTTGGGTACATATGTGATAGTTCCTTTTGTGTCAATTCTTCTTTAGTGTGACATAATCACGAGATGACTTATATCCCCAATGTGGCTTTGAGACTTTTATGCGCTTCTAAAAATCCACTTTCTTTACGTTCTTACCCCCTTTTAGAGGTTGATATTTGCACATTTTTTCCACGTCTAACCCAATTTATCCTGAGAGAAAATTTAGACTAATTTTATTTTATAATATACACGTGTTTGAGAGGGAGGTAAGAAAGCGCGAGGTGGTGACTCTACCCGCCATTTTTTTACGTTTTACGGAGTTTAAAATGGTTAAAAATCGCTAATTTTCGTAAAAAAATTGATGTTTTATGGCCACTTCCTGAGAGACTTTAACAATTTCTCTTGCTGCGTGTTTATCTTAATGCAGAAGAATATTGTTTTCTAATTTAAACATAATCTTCCTGAAAGCCAATTCGACATTAATTAATTTTCTCGCAAATCTAATTTACAAACAATAATTATCCGCATCGAATTCTACAAACACCAACTCGAAATTTGCAACGAGTTCAACTTGTTGATCATCGCTGAGATAATGAAGATGGAGAGGGGCTTAAACCATAAAAAAAAGAAAAAAATCATCATTATCATTCGATTTTTATGGTGTTATATGGATCCCCTTTATGGTTTTTATGATTTTACTCTTCATGGCAAAGCACGGGGGTCGTGATGGAAAGAATTTCATTAAACACTCCACTTCGAGTACCAGTACTTAAATGTATGACATTAACTTGATTAATTTGAGCGTAGAAAACATTTAATTTTAGTCCAATTTAAGTTTTAAAATCATTAAAGTGAAATATTAGAAAGTGGAGAAAGTTTCTTGCATGCCCGAGCTTCGGTTTAACTATGGATTTCTGAAAGAAAGTTAGGCCCATTACGATATATAAATATAAGGTACGGAGTGGCAACCACGAGTAACCTAACCCTGGAGTCCACTTGGAGACAAACACCCTGTTTGTCCCTGTAATAATGTTGGCCAGAGATACAAGGTGAGAGGAGAAAGCATCGATTGCCTCTTCTGCTTCTGCTCAGATCCAGGTGTCAGTGAACTCTTGCTCATCGATTGCCTCATCCAAATGGAAGATTCGCCTTCACCTCCATCTCTTATAATTCTTGAAAATAACTTAAAAATCTCGAATTTAATAATAAATACTCAAGTTTTTTTTTTTTTTTCTTCTTTTCGATTGCCGCTTAAGATTAAAGAATTTAAGAAACCCGAAAGAAAAAGAAAAGAAAAATGGCGGATCCGGCAACGAAATTAACATAATTTAGTCGCTTTTTTAACCAATCGGAGCGCTCGTTACGTGAGAAATTTTTATTTAATTTCGAGATTTTTATTGTCTAGATGCCGGCAATGAAGACTGGAGAAGATTTAATAAGATATTTTAAAAATTGGGAAGGCGTTTAGACGTGTAAAACAATCATGACGGCTCTTGAAGTACCCCGCGTTGAAGCTGAAAGCCAAGTTGGTAGATTAAAGTTAGTTTAGTTAAGAGACGAGTAAATTTTCGTCGTTAAATCGAATTTTCGTTAAACATGAGTAATACCCCCGAGTAGTTCGCTTCGGTAGCCATATTTGCTGATCAAACATGGTCAGCTGCTGTTGACCCAAAGCATCCCATTTGGTTCCCTCCGCAGCTGGTAAAATGGATGACACGGAAATCGGGGGGTTTATCCTAACGTCTACTAGATTTAAAGATAAGGGTACAAATTAATAACTTGTCTCAGTCTCGGTGGCACAATTCGAAACATTCTGTCCAGTTTATCTCTTGCTCTTCATCTGCCGCTCTCAGATGTTATCACCGGCAAGACCTGTAAAGAGGGTTGAAAGAAAGACCTTGTCCTCACCAACGCTCCATTACGACCAGCCAGACACAGATCCGATAGTGAAGATAAGGTCACAGGAAGTGCCATCCAAGGACCTGCTCTCTTTTTTCTTCACATAAATTATGCTTCGGATTTCTAGAATTCCTTCGTTACGACTGACATTTAAAGCCGTACATACATAAGTACGATTCCTCTCGATTTAACGCTCGAATCACTCGAAATAACGCTACAGAACCAAGCTGGAAGATGTATAATTTAAGCGGATTTTTACGTTGAAAACGTTACGAATTTTACCTGAATTCTAGAGTAATTAAGCCATCAGTAATTTCTCTCGAATTAACGCTTAAATTATTCGAAATAACGGTAATAGAACGAAGCAGGAACGATTTTACTTCGGGAAAATCACAAATTTTATTCGAATTCTAGAGTAATTAGCCTATCTATAACAGGCAAAAGTCTCGAAGAAGAAGATAACGAATGATCATAAATCTGCAATTATTATGATAATCAAAGGAGGATTTTTTTTAAATAAGTCTTTTTTTCTTTTCTTTTCTTTTTCTTTCTTTAAAGAAGAGTCATTCTATGTCATATAGTTTCCAATCTATCAAATGTTCTGCTTGGCGAACTAGAAGCAAATAGTCTAGAATCAGACAAGGTCAGTCATTAGATAACTGGCTCCAAGCTATCAGGTTGCTTCACCCCGGGCTGCTTTAAGGATGTGATTTATCAGCGAAGTAGTAAGCTACCTTTGCCTTCAGCTGTCAGCCTGATGACGCATGATTGAAAAAAAAAGCAGATAGAAATGCTTTGGTTTCATTTGTTTCTCCTTCAAAGATTAATTAGACTTTTTTGCCGAAGAATCGACTAATTAAATCGCTTAGAAATTCTCTTTACCCTTCAAATTTTACGCAATTATTACGTGTAGAATACGTCAAATTTTCCTGTAAATCGTTAGAAATTTATTGGAATTAATTAAATTGCTCGGAAATTCAAAACTAATAACGCTTTTTAAAAACCTATTTAAAACGGAGAATTAATGGTAGCGAAGCTTAAAAATGCCTTACGGAAAGATCGTTCGTCGGTCTGTCTGTACTTCAGACAATAAATTAATTAAATTTCTCAAAATTTCGCTCTAAATCTCCGCCGACTAGTGCCTAACAACGCTTAAAAAAATCCCCACTCTAACCCACATAAAACGCAGAATAAACGATACCGAAGCAAGAAAAAAAAACCCCCTTCCAGAAAAATCATCCGTCGGTCTGTCTATCCATCACATCATAAATTACTCAAGATTTCTTTCGAAAATCCACGACGAATAGAGCCTAACAACGCTAAAGAAACCACAATTTAACTCATAAAAAGTAGAATTAACGATACCGAAACACAGAAGTACCTTCCAGAAAGATCACCCGTCGGTCTGTCCGTCCATAATTTAATTAAAACTCCTGAAAATTTCTCTCTAAAACTCTATTTTAACCCGAATCGACGACACCCATACACGAAATCTTCCAGAGAGAGAGAGAGAGATCAATCCATCCGTCGGACTGTCCGTCCAAGGCTCCGTAAATTAACTCGTAGAAGTCAGTCCACATCCGTAAAGAATTATTAGTAATTTTTTGACAGATTGGCGCCAACTTTATTCTCGGCGGATGAAATCAAGTCAACTGCAAACAGTTGGTCACAATCCGATTGTCGTAATCCCCTAAACTGATCGGCGGTGCAAAGATAATTCTGACAGATGTTGCCTTATCAGGACAACTTTTGCAGATGCCTTGGGCCCAGAACCATTCCCACTTATCTGATTACTTGACGAATGGATGCTGCCACGTTTAATGCTTAACAACTTCTCGAGATGTTATCGCCTTTCCCCCCCCCTTCCCGACACCGCCAATTGCAGCAAGAGTTTATCGAATTAATTCTTTAAATAGTTCTTCTCTTTTCTTATATAATATATACAAGAGGGTGGACCAAAAGTTAGTTTACCGATCTATTCTCCGGCAATTCAAAATTTTGTCCTTAAGTGATAGCGATTTGTTCTTTGAAAGTTGTCTAAAAGAGTTCGTATATAATATAATATATATATATATATATATGGGTGGCCCAATAGTTAGTTGACTGGTCTAAATATCAATTCGTGTTTGATTAGCAGAGATTTTAGCGATTAAAAAGTGGTTAATTTACTTTCGAGACACCCTTTAAATTGTTGTAAGGTTAAAGTATAAAAATCCTCTGCGTATTTTAACCGCAACGGGCAGACAAACTGACGAACTTTGTAAATTATACGGAATTCAGACAAAATGATACGTTAATTCTTGGTTTAATCGAGTCAAAGTAGGGATTTTATTCGATGCGACAACTATTTTTATAAGGCTTATATACGCCTATTTTAAGGGAATTTATGAATAATTATTTAATTATTTTTGTGATTTTTCTATTAAAAAAGTGATTTTTAGTCTTAAATTGTTAGCAAATTCAAAATTAATTGCGTAAAATCTAAAATAATTCGAAGATAACACGTAACACTACTACTACTACTACTTCTAACACTACAACATACAAGAATGTAGCTCAATAATACTAAATACATAGAATTATTCTACTTAAATAAGTTAATTATAATTAAATTTAGACAATTAATTGTATAATTAACATAAAATAAACTTAATTAAGTTACATTTAGGGCAAGTATTGATAGATTTTTCAATATGATTCAATGGTAAGTGATGGGCAGATTAAGCGTATATTCTGCAGGGAAAAAAGTAATTTAACTAACGAAATTAAGGAATAAGATAGAAATTATTAAATTACAGTAAAATTTAGATAATTTATTACGTAATTAACACAAAATAATGTTAATTATGAAGTATTTAGAACGAAAACGAAGAGATTTATAACGGTATTCAATGGTAAATAATGCTATGAAGTCTATTTTCTGCACAAAAAAGAAAAAGCATGATTTAAGTAATGAAATGATAGAAAAAAATCATAGTAGAAAGTAAAAAAATATAATCTAAATAATGATATTATAATAAATTAATTGAAATTAAAGTAATTTTTTGCACAATTAATCAATTTTAATTAACTAAAGTAACGTATTCGCCTCTACCACGTTTCAGCTCTTCTACTTAGAGTTATTGTAATTTACTTTAAAAAATCATCCCGTATTTAATCATCTTAACACTTTTACTAATTATATTTAATATTTAAATAAGTTTAAAGCATAAAATTACGTCAGCAAAGAACGTAAGAACGCTTTTTTCCCTAGTGAAGGATCGCTTAGATAATAGCAAGAGCGATAGAAAGATGAGGAGAAATCTTATAAAAAAAACTCGTTTATAATAACATAAATTGTTATAAACAATTATAGAGATGTTTATAGTTCTATAAAGTTATAAATTAATAAAATAATCCTTATATACCAGCCGTTATAAGGATTATAAACAGCAAAAACACTCAACCTACCCCCCCTAAGAGACTGGCATGAGATTGGAGTTGTAGAGAAGAATTTAGGTCATATTCTTTTAAGAAATTAATTAAATATGATTATAAATCGTAGATATTTATTAATTAATGTAAATTATTAAATATTTACTATAATTTTCCATAAAATATTGAAGATAAAACGAGAGAAATATTGAAAAGTAACTCTGCCTGCAAGAGTCACTTTCAATTAGAATTCATTACTGTGATAAGGAAGAGGAGCATCAATTCGTGGTTATTATATATTATAAACAAGACTGAATGGAGATTCTTTTTGTGTCCTGAATAATAACCGAGTTGTACTGTACTGTACAATGGGATATTTGAGAAGGATTCGAAAGGATCGTTCCGTAAAATCGCATCCGATGGTACAGTACATAGTTGATTAAATCAATACAAGGACACGAAAGGAACAGGTAAGCAGAGGAAACATCTGGCCCCTTATTCATTATCTGTACTTCCCCGCAAATAAGAGGGGGTAGATTTGTTTGATGAGAGGAACACGTGACTGGGAGTTCGTTTCAACCAATCATTAATGGTTCAGGTACACAGGTTCTACCTGATCTACTTTCACATAGTATCCCACTCCCTCCCTCTTTTCTTCTCCTCTTCCTCTCCTTCCCTTCTGTTCTCTTTAAAAAACGAAGGAGAATTTTATTATTTTGAATAATATATAATTAAAATTCGATTCTTTCATATTTATTTTAATTAGATTTAAGTGTTTATAAACCTATAAGATGAGAAGATGCAGCATAAAACATCAACCTGTATCACTTTTGTTAGAATATTTTAAGCTTCACACCGTATAAAAATCATTTAAAAATTTTAAAAAATAAGAATTTTATCAATAAAAATTAACGTTTTATACGTTTTAATCATAATTAAATAAAGAAATTTAGTTTTAAAAAAAGAACGTAAATTGTTACATACCTGTAAAACTTTACTGTATTGCGGGGAAGCCTACATTAAAGGTTAAGCTCAGCAAAAACCTGCAAAAAAAATCATATTTTCGAACAAAATACATTAAAATTTTATACAGAAATAAGGTATAATATAAATTAAACTAGAACCTGTTCTATTAAGCGTAAATTAGGATTAATTTCTTAACTTTTTAGGAGCAGTTATTGGGTTTCACGGGAAATGCCAAGAGGAGAGAGAGAGAGAGAGAGAGAGAGTGCTATTTTTCGGGGCCTCTCCAGAAACCCACCGGAAATTCTTCCACCCAATTTTGCCCATTTTCAATCTATCAACAAACTTACTTTAAGATTTTAATCGTTATTTACTGTTATAATAACTAAAATACATCAAAATTTAACCCCAAAACTTGACTAGACAACGTATACTTCACAAGTTAAAGCTACGTTCAAATAACTTTTCATGTAATTTTAAGTTAAATTATTACTAAATTAACACTTAAAATCGTAAGCAGATGTTAGTTTAGTGTATAAAATGTCGTTTTTTAATCAATAAATGTTCAAAATTCTAATAAAAAATCCTAAATTTAGGCCCTGAATTCTTCCGAAAGAGACATTTGTATGTATATTTTAAATCATGTTCTTTCGACTTTATGGCCTTGTATCTCCATATATAATCAAATATTTAAGAGATTTTAAAGATTTAATACTTATATTTTGCTTAAAGTTTTTATAAGTAACTTCAGGAAGTCATTAAGATGATAAGATTTTGCAAGATTCGCATATTTTGGTGAAGATAACAGGAAACATAAGCCACAATCAAAGGGGTTATCTCGACGATTTCTTCCTTACTTTTCTCCTAATTTTGTTTAAAAGTAAAGGAAATTTTCATTTGATATTTAAACTTAAAGGTTTTTTAATATCTTTTGGATAATTTGACAAAATTTTCTTAAGCATTTCCTCTGTAATTTGATAAGATTCGGGGATTTCCCTTGCTAAATTTATCATCTTCGGTTTAAAAAAAATCATCGCTTAAACTCCATTTTATCGTTTAGTATTATAATTTAAGGACTTTTAGGACTTCGTAGGATTTGACAGGATTCTTCAGGATTCAATTTTTTATAGCTACATTCGAAGTTTGAGCAAAAATCTTAGTGAGAAGAAGCTCTAGATTAATGCCAAATTATTCGATAAGTTAAGCTTTTATTTAACTTTTTAAATAGTTTATACGTATTTTTATAAAAAATAAATTAAGTTTTTCCGTAAAAATCTCATAAATGTAATTAAAATTAGCAAAAAAAATTATTTTTGTCAGTTTTTTTAAATAAATTCGAACCCAAAATGGCGATATAAAGCTATAATAAATGGCAAATTGGTATGTAAAAAGTTCAGCAAAACTTGGAATTTCTGGAAAATAATTGAGTTCTTTGCAATTTTTTTAATAATTGATAAGTCTGAAACACGTGTAATTAGGTTTATTTATTAATTTTCTTCAATTTTAATTTTCTAAAAAAATCCATTAAATGCAATCAAAATTAATTTCGAAGTGCATTAAACTCCATTTTGGTTAAGCATTTAAGTGGTTTGTGACTGTAGTTGTACTGTACAATGAATTTCATCTCTTGCTGATAACTTAAGACATATAAATTCTGTGAATTTCAGAGTCAGGCACAAAATATGTGAATTCTGTAGCAGAATGAAGCATGCAATAGAGTGAGGATAAGCCTCGCTGTGTTAGAGTTATGTTAGAGTTGTGTTAGAGTGAGGCATATAATGACGTGAATTTCGTGCTAGAGTGAGGTATAGGCCTATATCGGTGTGAATTTAGTAGTAAAATGAGGTATATAATGATGCGAATTTCGTGCTAGAGTGAGGTTTATATTGGTTTGAATTTAGTAGTAAAATGAGGTATATAATGATGCGAATTTCGTGCTAGAGTGAGGCACAAATTGTGCGAATTTAGTAGTAAAATGAGTATATAATGATGTGAATTTCGTGCTAGAGTGAGGCACAAAATGTGTGAATTTCTCCACTGTTCAACTTGACTAAACAAGCGAATTTAAATAAACAAATAAAAAATAAACCTCGCTACAAATCATAAAAGTGTTTGGTAGCAAACCAAACTCTAAATTAATCCATTAATTGCGTGAATTTCGACACAACTCGAGCCAAAGAAAGCCTATAAACCTCGATTCACACAACCACACCAACTTAATTAAAAAAAAAACAAGAAAAGAAAGAAAGAAAAGAGAAACGTTAATAGCGCAGAAGGGGCAAAGGCACAAGTACACCCACTCGATCCTTATCAAATGAAGTGTATATGTGTCAACAATTAACGCACACGGTTCAGTGTCACTCTCCGACACCTTACCGTTGACATAACCTCGTTGCCAGCGTCTAAATAAACCCACAAAAGTTTAATCGTCACCCACAAGGCGAATAAACAGGGAAGCGCCTCCATCTTTATAATTCACATTTGGCAACTATAACTCATTGTTTCGTCACGCCGTCTGGTCCAATAAGATTCGTCCCGCCTCCCCGCCCTTGGGTGCCCCCTGGCGGCGGCCGGGCGAACTAAAGGAGGACGATTCCTCTCCACCAAGTAGCCGTATGTGTGGCATCGACACTTACAACTTGTCAATCGCGTTGCTTCGTTCGTCTTTCCCAATCAACAGAACTTAGAAGTGTGTGGTGAGAGACGAATTGCCTCCGACTCTGTTTTTTCCTCTGTTTATTTTTTTCTTCCGCCCCCTTCTCTTCACGCCATTAACTAGTTTTGGGGGTGAGGAGAACCCCTCCCATCCCATCATGTTGTATAATGTGCCGTATTATAATTATTCACCGATTCCTCCTTATCTTCAGGTAAGTTTCCCGGCTCTCGAGGAGCGTAAAGCGCGTAACTGCGCGCTCTTTTTTTTTATTATTTTCCCCCACGATTTAAACTAAACTGGACCCTCCGAAATTTAACTTTAAAAGTCACGTAATTAATTTCGAAACTTCGGGTTAAAAGGTCAGTCAAGAACCCCTCAAACAAGCAATTTTATACTTTTAATTCTACAGGTTATTTTTGCCTGTTAATCGGGTCTTTCCTCGAGTTAATACGCGCTTACGAAATCGCGTATTAAATCGTTAGTTCGTCAGTCTGTTAGGCCGTATAACTTATATATTTCATGTAAATTACGGGTTTTTAATGTTACGGTTTATGGCCTAATCCATTATTTATCGAATTTTACGTCATTTAGCACGTAAAATATATAATTTTCTGCTTTAAAATTCGGTAAAACTAGGGTTTTTTTTCCTCTCTCTCTTTTCGTTGGGAAGACCCTTTATTTACAGTAAAATTAACAAATTCTATTTAAAAATATCGAATTAAATTAANTCATTATCAATTTAATTATTCATCGAAAACGATTATTGACTCGAAGCATAACCACCAGATGGCACTCATTTGTTTCCCTTCATCCGGCTTATTTGTAAGCCTTCCTATAGATCCTGGAGCATACAAAACATATAGAGTAAGGCCTAAAGATTCATTTATATCAATGGATTTACTACATAAAAATATTTTAAAAAATTAATATATAAATTGATTATAGGCCAATATTTACATATTAAACCATAAATATAGATTAAATTAACTGTATTTTATTATATAGTCGCTGTATAAATTAAGAAATTCCACTGTAACAAAGGAAAAGATTAAATTTTCACCCCTCTTTAAAGGCAATTTATTTAATTAAATATACCTTCCANTATTTAAGAAAAGTATTTTGAATAATGGAAGTAGAATAATAAATGCTATTATATTATTCAGATATTCGATCCGAGTGCAGATAATCATGCACGATAGTATTTGTGTTTAAATTAGTTTCTAAAAGTATATTTTTATTTCCTTTTCTTGAAAAGACTTTGATTAAAATTTTGATGTGATGATTGGTTTTCGTTTCCTTGATATTTTTATTACTTCTTTTTATCTTCTTGTTCTCAAGATTGTGTTTTATTTAAACTTCTATATCATCGAATAAATTTATTGTATTTTTATGTAAATAATTTATGTATGACTTATTAAAAATTGCATTTTTTTCTACAATTCTGTATTTTT
Source organism: Centruroides sculpturatus (assembly GCF_000671375.1). Taxonomy (NCBI): domain Eukaryota; kingdom Metazoa; phylum Arthropoda; class Arachnida; order Scorpiones; family Buthidae; genus Centruroides; species Centruroides sculpturatus. The sequence continues at coordinate 105,151 of NW_019385747.1, read as the reverse complement.
TATTTCAGTTGTTTTTTTATACACGAATTGCATTTTTTTTTTTGTAAGCAGAAAGGTGAACTGACCTCGAAAATTCTTGCATTTATGGTTGTGAATGGTTGTAAGATAATATATAAAGTAAAATGATCTGAAAATTGTTTATAAAAATACAAATTTTAAGCTGTTTCTGCCCGTTCCGAGTGAATAAAATTCGTATAGAAAGGTTTATTTACACGGTTTAGGTCAAGTAAGCGTAAATTTAATTACTTAAAAAAGAATTAATTTCATAACAAATCGCTTTAAAAAAATGGCAAAACTTCATTAGTTTCGAGTTGAATAAATTATATTTTTATTCGTTAAATTAATTCTTTTTTTTATAAAAAAAAACAGTAAAAATAACAATTAAAATGGTAAAATTTTACAGTTTTTTTTTGCTCATTTTAATAAAGTTCCAGCTGGCTTTTTCAAGGCTTATCGTAAGGAAGTGCAATAGTTTCTTCCCCTTTCTAGCTTATGTAACTGGAATTATTCGATGTTTTCGGTAATTATACGGTTAAAAACAGTAAAAAAATTGGCTTAAAAAACGAATAAATTCTCTTCGAAAATAGATTTATAGAGCTGTGATTTGTTTAGACGTTTAGACAAGTTAGGCATACGGGTTGAATTTTACAAGTGTTTTAATGGATTAAATTAATAAACAATTTATATTTTTATAAATTAAATAAGTTAAGAATTGGTTTTTACAAGTATTTACGTTATAAACTTTACGGATTAGGCCATTATGTGTTGGGTTCGAGCTTAAGAAAGTTTCCCCTTCTGACAGTTTCACGCCAGAACAATCGGAGTAACACACTGAGTTTGACGTGTCTCCCGCGTGTATTTTTGACAAATTTTTAAGTATTTTTTTTTTTCTGGACATATTCGGGAGGGGGACCGGACAATATTGTTGTTTAGTGAGCCGAGGGACCACAGGGATGGAGTGGTGAGCGCTGGTTTTGGCGTCCATTGTTCGATGGGATCCTACGTCTCAATCTTTGATTTGTGTCTTTTCCGCTGACGTATTATTAAGAGATGAATTTCTGGTCAGAGATGTGCCACCGATGATAACTAGAAGCGACTACAAGCAATGAACAATGGATGCAGGAGCGGAGAAAAGGACAATCCAGACTGCGCGCGCCAGTTTTCTGCTATACACAAGAGACAGCTGAAGGACCATTTCAGTCCTTGAGATCCAACAAATGTCTAACGGGCACCACGCTGATAGACAACTATTGCTGAATACCTCCCCTGTAGTCGAGGCCTCTTGACAGCCTCCTGATTACTTCATACAGTCCAAGTCTAGGGGAGAGCTACTGAATGGGGAAACTAGTAGACGAACGGGAGGGGGGCCGGGCCACCAATTCACCCCAACTTTTTTTCTCTCTCAGACCTTCTCTAAATCACTATCCTGATCTGGGATTTACAAGTAAAAACTTGCCAATCACACACCTCTAAATAAACTTCACAAATCTTCACAATAGGACTAAACCTTCGACAGAAAACACTACCAAGGGGTGGATTTTCTTCCCTTCCCTGAATCTTTTGTGGCTAAACACATTGCCGAATGTTCATTCAACTATTCGATCCACCACCACCCCTCGACTAAATCTTCCTGACTTTTCTCAATTATTTTACTACTAAACACAAGGCATACGTCACTACTTTAAACGTACGCAAATTACTCCCACCCCCTCGTACGATTCGGGGTTTCCTTACTTCCCTAAACAATGCCTTAATCCTTATCTATGTTTTCGCGAAATTCGGGGCGAAATAAAGCCCGGTTTCTTCGATGTCAGCTCGAAAAAAGGCTGCAAAAAGTCGTTCATGTGACCGGCCTCTATACTTGATTAATAGCCCGGTAATGGCGGATTTTTTATTATTATTATTATTATTGTAAAGTGAGATGAGTCTTAATAATTCTTCTCTTTGTAAACGTTGTAAGAATATTACAAAATAATTATTCTAGGAGCCATTTTTTCGCGTTTAATGAGTAGCTACACAAGTTAAGATGGAGCGATAACGCGGTCAAATCCCCGCTTTTTTTGGTCAAAATTCCTCTTAACACACTTAATTAACCCCTTAAAAACGCGTAATTAAGGAGTTTAATTAATTAAAACCGAGATTATCTGAAGAATAACTCCTTTTAGATCGGCTCTCCTCGAGATCCTCCGAGTCCATTTTGGCTCTTTACCATTAAAAATTCACTAGAATTGACGAAATTAGGAGGTGATTTTGACAATTTTGCGCCATTTTTTTAAATGGAATTTTTAATGACGCGATTGCATGGAAGGACATACTTAATAAGGGGGATGGTAATTCATCATACAGAATAGAAGTGAAGCGGCTTCTTGTGAGGTCGAGATGGTCGACTGACGGTAGATATGGCTGCATGAAGATGATGGAATGGAATGATCAGACTTCCCAGAAACACACCGCGAATGCTCATCATTCCAAGCAGAAAAAAGCACCAACCATTCAACATCACAAATATAATTTACCGTGACTAAGTGCTCCTGAGTACTTGGCCCGAATAAGAGCAATTAACTGTTCCTGAGGAATCGGAACCATCAATGAATGCGATTGTGGTTGGTTTCAGAAAGAATTTCTTGTGAGCGCGTACAGAAATAGAGAACGAAACTGTCTACCGAAAGGTAATACAAGTATCCATCAAAGGATAATACACTAAAATTACATTTTTTTTTTCTTCCATCCGTTCCTGGGAGCCTGGGAAGGATTTAAACGCGAGTTACATCTTGGGGCCTCGTTCTACGAGGATACTAGATTAGGATTTTGTGTTTTTTAGACTTATCTGGTATGAGTGAAAGGCCTCTTATGTCTAGTTTCAACCCTCTTAAAAGCCATTAATGAATGTTCGAAGCTTTACGAGCTTTCTAGGATCCACGTTTCGCCATAGAGAAGGCATTACAAGTGTTATTCTTACTGTTCTCTACTGTTTATTGTCAGTTCGAGTGGAGTCACAGAAGGATTTACACGCGAGCTACAACTTAGGGCCTCGTTCTACCCGTATATTAGACTTATTTGTTAAGGATAGGCCTCTTATATGTTATAACGAGTCTAATTTCAACTCCTATAAGAGCCATTAACGTTTGAAACTTTCTAGAATCCACGTTACGCCATTCTGATCCATAGAGTAGGCATTACAAGTATTATTCTTAGTGTTCTCCGCTGTTTATTGTTAGTTCGAGTGGAATGACTCCTAGGAGCCAGAGAAAGATTTATAAACTACAACTTAAGACCTCATTCCACGCGGACATTAGCTTAGTTCTTCGCGTTTTTATAGACTTATTTGGTAAAGAAAGGCCTCTTATATGTTATAACGAGTCTAATTTTACCCTTCTAGGAGCCATTAATTAACGTTCGTAGCTTTACGAGTTTTCTCGGATACACGTTTCTCTATTCTGATCCACAGAATAGGCATTACAAGTGTTATTCTTAGTGTTCTCGACTGTTTTTCAATCGGGATGTTTATTGTAAGTTGGAGTGGAGCTACCCGTCCACAAGGACCCCGATTCGGCTGTCTGGTCGCGTGAGTTATGACTCTAGTCGTATAGAAAGCAGAAAATAGTGGGAAAAGACCGGGCGGGCCATTGCTGATCAGCCCGTTGTGTGTTACAGTAGTGGGCAACCGCAGCGAACAAATTTTACTTATTGACGATCCTCCCATCCCCTCCCAGTGGCATACAACAGCATCGGGGCAAGAAATGACCTTTCGCTGACCATTGTTGAGGGGCGGGAAGGTTGGGTAATGGTCTCAACCCCATAGGGCTCATACACAAGCTAACACAGGTAAACCTACACTCTACAATCGAACAAGAAACAAATACTAATGAACCGAAACCCGTAACAGCCCCCGACTCGATCAAATATTCAATAATGGTCCCCTCGATTATGTTTTAATGCCCTCTTCATGCACGAAAATTGCCCATCGCATCAATTATAAACGGCAACCAAAGCCTCTTACGACCCTATTCGTGTATAATGTTACTCGACTCTTAATAGGTTACCATAAATATTAATTTAACTAGTCGATCGTTTCCTTAAAATAGGTAGGGAAGAGGTTTAGTTTTAGATAAATGGCATTCGTTTAAAAGGGGGGAGCATCATAAACAGGAAATTATTCATTGACGCAATCGACTCGTACCCCAGCCACCGAATAACTTTTTGACATTTCCTCGCAAGGCAGAGTGGGTCCTAGTAGTCGAACCCCTATATTAAAAGTTCATAGAAGGAACTCGGTACACGCTATTGTTCCCTAAATAGGGTGCTCAACAACAATGGTCGTCGGCTGATGTCTAGCACTCACTAAAAAGGGGACCGTTGGGGAGGGAAGGAACGGGCCATGTTTGAAGAACTGTTAACCTGGCAACCACTTTCGGTTCCCATCAATTGGTTTTTCGGCCTTCCTCTAGGCGCCTCCCCCCTCCTGTACACCCGACGAAAAAAAGGGCATTGAATCGCGCATAAAAAACAATTGTAGCCAAGCTAACTTTATGCTGTTTACTTACAAGATCATTAAAATTTTTTCACCGTGTACGGGCCATCTGCATTATAGTCCTTGTGTTTACGGCGAGTTTGAATGAACAGTTGTTGCCGTCTGGCCTTCTTGTTGTCTGAAACATGTCCCCAGATCGGGAAGATAGCATCTAGCACCGTTCACGCACGTCAACAGAAACATGTGGCTGATGTATCATGATTCGTCTTCGCCTCTATTTCTTTACTTGATGATGACTCCCTTCTCTTCCTCTCTCTCTATCTCTCTCTCTCTCGCTTCGTCATTATTTTCTCGTTTTGTTTCTCTTGGCCAACTGAAAAATCCCCCCCTTCAACATTCACGTAACGCATACTTCACAAATTTCTTATTGCTAAATATGTCCTCACCTCGAATCCATTCAGAATGCTAACCCAGAAAACAAGCGAACCGTCGTTAAAGCGGGGTGGATTTTTACCATTTTTCTCGTTAAAATAAACAAAAAAAACTATTAAAAATCTCATTTATAGTAACTTTAACTATCAATTTAACAAAATAATATAACATAAAGGTATTTCTTTCTTATTAAAAATAAAATAAATCGCTTGAAAGATCCTTCATCCACTCATTAACACGATCTAAATATGGCTCTAGTTTAATTTTAACTCGCATATTTTAATTTATAATCGTAAAAATGAATTTAAAATCTTATTTATAGTAAATTTAACTGTTAATTTAATGAAATAATATAAGATAAAGGCAATTTTTTTCTTATTTAAAATAAAATAAATCGCTCGAAAGATCCAGAGATTAGATCCTTCAACCACTCATTAACACAACCTAAATATGGCTCCGGTTTAATTTTAACTGGCAGATTTTAGTTTGTAATCGTATTTTTAGGCTTTCCTGGTCCTTTCTGTGCCAATCAATAGGCTACACATGCTAGAAATTTGACTTATTCGGTAGTAAACAGTAGCTATAATGGGTAAGATCGGAGAGGTTTTTGGGTCCAGCCGGCAAATCCAGAGAACTGGCAGAGCTTAAGGCTATTGTTTGGCTACAGCAGCTGTTTCTACAATGACCGACTTCAGCCGGTAATGCAGATTGCTATTTCGAATACACTTATGCTAAATGGAGTAGCCACTTTCGGAACGGCCAATAATAACGGTTTTTACATAATTTCCTCACCACTTACACGAACTATTTAAGCTATATTTTACGCATAAATATATAATCTTATGGAATTCTTCACAGTAAAAACTATTAAAGATCTATTCTCTAGACAAAAATACGGTTGTTTATATATTTTTAGGCCGATAAATTGATTTTATAGGCCAGAATATCTCTTGACGAGACGATAAAGATCGTGTTTTCCTCGTCAATTCTCGGCATTTTAAACGCGTAATTTAAGAAAAATTTCTAATTTTTCGATTAAATTGCTTATAAATTTAACTTCCAATTATATTTTTTAACCTATAAACGATAATAATGTTAAAATTATCGAATTACAAGACACACAACCGTAACTTCTATCCCGACTCATGAATACCCCCATTAGAACAATTACACAAGACAGAAACTTCATTATTCGTTTGTTAATTATCTAAAACAAATAATATATTATAATTTTCTAACTTTAAAACAACATTATTTAAGTTTATTTCAATGATTTCCTATCAACAAGTTGCATCTAGTGTAGTTTGCCAAGTAAACCTTCCTCAAAAATAAGACAAGACAGGATGGTTTTACAACGATTGAAGATCACAAAATATCATTCAACTTCTAGAATAATACATCAACTGTTGTAGTATCATATTCTTCTATTCTCTAACAAAGAATTTTAGTTTTATATCAATACTTTCCTACATGATACACATCCATATCAAAGGCATCTTCCATCTTACAAATGTCCCATTTATAAATATATTATAGAATATAATTCGAATTTTTTAAATATATTTTAATTCTTTAAACTTATTTCTTAAATTTAAAGAATAATTTATAAATAATTTGCTTCGAATTATTTAATTTTTTTTTATTATTCTTCGTTGAGTGCGTTGATTCTGAAGTGGATTTGCCTCCTTGGCACGGGTTTAAATTGAATTTATTTAAGAAATTTTGGCAAAATTTTATAAATTTTCTAGCTCATTTAATGTAACTAAACTTAAAATTTTATTTTTATTTATTTTTCTCTTTAAATTTTTATTTTATTTTTATTTCGTCGCTGCTTTAACGATTTATTTTTATTTTCTTTTTTTGCCTTCTTCGGCTCCTTTATTGTTTTCCTTTGTTTCTAAGATTTAATTTATAGCGCTGTGTGAGCATCGAATGAGTTAATTTTATACAGAAAATAAGCAATTTTATGTTATTTTTAAATCAATTCTACACACAATTTATACCATGTACTCGTAGGGCCTCTCGAATGTTCAGGAGGCCCGAATCACTTAACATTTATCAGGCCTTCAATACATCTTCTTAAATGGAGGGGATCTAATAAGAAAAGGAGGGATTTTTTTCCTTTATATATATTCTTAGGGCACTCTAAACGTGAAGCCGGTTAAATTATATGGCCCTAATATACAAAAAAATTAGTATATTTAGGTCTTTAAAGTATATTCATGTTGTACTTTTCTCTCTGTTTCTATTTATGTAGGAAGAAAGAGAAGAATACAGAATGAATCCTATAGGAATATAATTATAAAGGAGCCAATATTTATATAGGATATTCTATATTAATTATATAGGAGCCAAACAATCAATACTCCAAGTCCAACAGAGAATAGACGAGACAGAAAAGTGCGTGTCTAACACAATAAAGTTGCCCATAGATGGAAATTATGCCCAATTATGGAAAAATTGAGCAATAATTTATAATCTGAAGATCATAAATTACTTGTTTATAGCCCAAACAGCATTAATTTTAACTAAAGTTTACATCCAGGACATTAATTACCAATTGAAATAACCTTTGAAGTTAAGGTGATTTAACAGATAACTGAGTGAAAATAATACTGTTTTCTGTCGTCAAAACAGATTTATTTATAGAAATCTTTAAATATAATTGTTAAACAATGTTACATTTTTGCGTTAAATATCAATTTGTAACCGTTATTTAAATAATAATAATAATAATAACTTAAATCGTTGTTTAAAAGTACAAAAATTAGAGTATTTTCGTGTGTGAAACTACTGACTTTTATGCTTTCAGGATCTACTTGACCTTTGAACTTTTCCTTTAATCTACTTACTGTTTAATCCACTTTAGTAATGTAACAGCTGTTTCGTCCTTTAGGGCTTGTAAATGATTTTTTAAAAATTCAATTTAAAATTATAGGCCTAAATTACAAACTAATTTAAGCTAAAAATCCTTAAGAAAACAATAAATTTTTGCTTTTGAGGTTAAATTTATGCAATGTTTAATAGGAATATTCATTATTATATAATAGGCCAAGTTATTATAAAGCCCATTTTTGCCCTTAAGGCATGTTAGTTTATTTGATATAGGTAAAGTTTAAGGCAGATTTTAGGCAGTTTATTTGAAATTTTATCAAAATTTCTATAAAATAATTAAAATTTACAAGTAAAAATTTATATATTAATTTATAATTTATACAAAGTTTCAGTATTTATTAATATATTCTCCCTTTAATTTCACCTTCCTATAGATCCTGGAGCATACAAAACATATAGAGTCAGGCCTAAAGATTCATTTATATCAATGGATTTACTACATAAAAATATTTTAAAAAATTAATATATAAATTGATTATAGGCCAATATTTACATATTAAACCATAAATATAGATTAAATTAACTGTATTTTATTATATAGTCGCTGTATAAATTAAGAAATTCCACTGTAACAAAGGAAAAGATTAAATTTTCACCCCTCTTTAAAGGCAATTTATTTAATTAAATATACCTTCCACATCCAAGAAGGCCCATTTTTTAGAATATTTAGCGAATTACCTTATATATTAAAGGGCCTTTATGAATTTAAATGAAAATTTAAATTATTTCGCTTCCAAATTAAGTTTAAACTGCTTAAGAAGATCAGTAATTGGGTGAGTTAAACGCGTTTAAATCCACATTTAATTGTGAAATTTTAGTAAAACCTTAATTTAAATTAATTCTGATATTATAACTATTAAATTATTTATATTTTCAAGGACAAATTCCATAGATTTTTTATATATAAATTAAGGTTTATAGTTCAGGTTTACGTGATTTATATAAGTAGCTTCCATGAAACACAAGATTTAGGGTTATATATAATCAAGCGAACACAATAAAAACTCGATACGATAAAAGATTTTGCCCCCCATTTATCAAAAGTTATCATCAAAATGCATGGTTTATCATTCTAGAAGGCAAACTAGGGGAAGGTTTACTCTGCCATATCGCATCCTCATATCTAAAACCCTGAAAGGGAGCATCATATTTAACAATTCAGATAAGTATGATCCTTAGATCTACTCTACGTTTCACCTAAAAATAAGGGAATTAGCGCTTTAAAATAATAATAAATCTAATTTCAATTCGGTTAAGTAGCGAAATATTACGATAAATTATGCTTAAAACCTTAATTTAAACAGAAATTTTAATATAAATATGAAATAAATGGGCGAAGATCTTTGTTTTGTTTACAAAAATTAAAGGATTTTCTATGCATGTAATTAATTTTCTTGGCCTCTCCGCTTAATTTTTCATAGACTATCAGATAAATAATAAAAATTATCACTCAAAACTTAATAAATTGTTGCTTAAAACATCTATTTTTGCAGTAAAATTATAAGTTCTTACATTAGAAAGTGACTTGCTTTATATTCGGATCTTGATACAGGAAGGCCCAATAGGCCTCTCTGAGTTAGGGCATCTCATTATCTGATTCAATTTTGAGGACTCAAATTGAATCTTAAAAGTAAATATCCGTATAATTTACACCTTTGGATAGTTTAAAAGGCCCCTCTGAGGCATGGGGGGGTCTTTCTATTATCTGAATCTGGACCATTCAGCAGTTGTGTCTGTAGGAGAATCAGACAGGCCCTTTTACGCCAAACCGTTCTAATATCTGGGTTCTGTACTCAATTTAGGGCCCTAAAATTGTCTTTTATGTAAAAAACTGAAATGAAAATGATAGGAATTAGGGCCTAAACCCTTGACAAGCGATGAAAGATCTTGTTTCATTTGTTTACATTTGTACATTTTGTGGCTTTAGGAGAGGGATGAGGCCTACATTTGCGACTAGCCGGCCCTATATTAGTTCTATAAGGACCTTTTTATGTCAAGATATTTCGGTACCATTATTTTTGGATATAATGTGGTGTTTTTATTTAATAAAGGCCTTACAGAGGCATATAGGGCCTGCCACTCACTTGGGCGGTATAATTTGAGATAATTTCACAAATTACAAGAATATTTAATAATTATAAAACATAATTTGATACAAATTAAATCACAATAATTAATGAGATGCCCGATTTCGATTTATTACTTTACATAATCATTTTAAGACTTTTTTAAGATTAAAATTCGGCCTATATATAATCTAAAAACTATATTCATCAACCCACAGACCAAAAAAAACCTCTCTGAGACATAGCCCTTCTGGACTCATTTTTAGGGCCTTTCTGACGAGTAAAATCTAAATCCAGGCACTCTCTGGGATTGTTTTAAACACTACTGAGGCCCTGGTATCATTTATTCCGAGGCATTACACAGATCTAGAACAAAAACATTAGTAATGAGCAGTAAGATGAGTCCTCACCTATGTCAGCTAGGCCCATGGGTTAAAGAGGCCTTGCATTCTTCAGTGACAATTAAAACTTATTTGTTAAAAAGAAATAAAGTTCTAAATTAAAAATTATGCTATCGAGTGAGGTCCGAACACACGCCATTCAATAACCATAAAAAGGCTTTGTATATGACTTGGTAATGTTGTTAATTATTTTATTTATAAAACTGTGTTTAAATGTAGAAGTAAAGTATATAATATTATAATTTTATAAGCCTATAACATTCTTTATAACTTTATAAAGAGGTTTATAAACTGACATATTTACTTAAACTACTAGTTACATGAAGCTCATTTGCAGTAAAATCCTTATCTAAAATCTTGTAAAACCTATTATAACCTTAAAAATTAACCTTTCATGTGTTTTTTTCTTAAGAAAATATTTAAAAAACCCTTTAATTTACAACCGTATAGAAATTTATGTAACCCTGTAATACCACTTTTATTAAGCATTAAGATATAAAATAGTTATAATATGTAGATTTTTTTTATTTTTAAATGCAAAAATGAAGCCATAAAATTGAATATTATAAGCATTATATTCCCAATTATAGCAGTTAATTTTGATCATTATCAATTTAATTATTCATCGAAAACGATTATTGACTCGAAGCATAACCACCAGATGGCACTCATTTGTTTCCCTTCATCCGGCTTATTTGTAAGTTATTAACCAATAAGTCCCATCCCCTACTCTGTCATTGGCTGGCGATTTTAAGTAACGCCCATCGTACAATACCGCCCACTTTCCGTCGTTACCGACAAGTATGGGCGTGTCTTAGGAGAAAGATGAACCAATCGGAAGCGGAAACGACTAAAGTCATAGAAAAGATAGCGAGTTGGCAAAGATGAATGATTATCTTCAGCAAGGAGTGATTTATGGTTGTGTGTCTTGTTAATTCTTGATTTGATGTGGCTTTTTCTCAAATGACACTTTACATCTTCCTCTAAGCGAACGATAGAATTAAAACAGGGATAAAATATTCGTTATTCGACATTCGTTCGGCATTCCTATGCCCGTATTTAACACACAAAAGACAATTAAATATTCTCGTGTTTTAAACCGTGTTTTCCGCTCTTCTAATCACTTAAACGAGATTATTACCATCATTATTATTAATTATGCTTTCGAAAAACAGATGGCAGCACGGGATTTTCATAATGGCATCGTTGCGTGAGTGGGTGTTAAAAACTCGTAACCGGCTAAGACAGGTGCCATTTAAAATTTCGCCAATCTCCTCCAGTATACGAGCGGTCGGGAACGTGCGAAATACCATCTTCAACTTTTTTTCGCCTCTAAATTGTAAAGAAACTCTAGAGAAAAAAAAAACGTCCCCCTTTAACAACCCACAATGGAAGCCTTTATCATCGAATTAATCTGAAGAGTATCTGCTGATAAACGGCCGACTTTTATTGGCAGCATTATCATCTAAACTTTCCACGGAGAATGCGAATAAAACATCTTTTTTGACAGGTCACCCCTCCCGTTAACCTTAAAGGTCATTCGAACTGGACCTCATTATGAGATGCCACGCTCTTCTCACCCGTTATCTAGTTTATAGAATACATCTACCACCCGGTTTTACAGTACGAAATTAAATATTTTAGACCAAAATTTCGTTGTATAACTTAAAAATTATTTTAATTATAGATTANTAAATTTAACTGTTAATTTAATGAAATAATATAAGATAAAGGCAATTTTTTTCTTATTTAAAATAAAATAAATCGCTCGAAAGATCCAGAGATTAGATCCTTCAACCACTCATTAACACAACCTAAATATGGCTCCGGTTTAATTTTAACTGGCAGATTTTAGTTTGTAATCGTATTTTTAGGCTTTCCTGGTCCTTTCTGTGCCAATCAATAGGCTACACATGCTAGAAATTTGACTTATTCGGTAGTAAACAGTAGCTATAATGGGTAAGATCGGAGAGGTTTTTGGGTCCAGCCGGCAAATCCAGAGAACTGGCAGAGCTTAAGGCTATTGTTTGGCTACAGCAGCTGTTTCTACAATGACCGACTTCAGCCGGTAATGCAGATTGCTATTTCGAATACACTTATGCTAAATGGAGTAGCCACTTTCGGAACGGCCAATAATAACGGTTTTTACATAATTTCCTCACCACTTACACGAACTATTTAAGCTATATTTTACGCATAAATATATAATCTTATGGAATTCTTCACAGTAAAAACTATTAAAGATCTATTCTCTAGACAAAAATACGGTTGTTTATATATTTTTAGGCCGATAAATTGATTTTATAGGCCAGAATATCTCTTGACGAGACGATAAAGATCGTGTTTTCCTCGTCAATTCTCGGCATTTTAAACGCGTAATTTAAGAAAAATTTCTAATTTTTCGATTAAATTGCTTATAAATTTAACTTCCAATTATATTTTTTAACCTATAAACGATAATAATGTTAAAATTATCGAATTACAAGACACACAACCGTAACTTCTATCCCGACTCATGAATACCCCCATTAGAACAATTACACAAGACAGAAACTTCACTATTCGTTTGTTAATTATCTAAAACAAATAATATATTATAATTTTCTAACTTTAAAACAACATTATTTAAGTTTATTTCAATGATTTCCTATCAACAAGTTGCATCTAGTGTAGTTTGCCAAGTAAACCTTCCTCAAAAATAAGACAAGACAGGATGGTTTTACAACGATTGAAGATCACAAAATATCATTCAACTTCTAGAATAATACATCAACTATTGTAGTATCATATTCTTCTATTCTCTAACAAAGAATTTTAGTTTTATATCAATACTTTCCTACATGATACACATCCATATCAAAGGCATCTTCCATCTTACAAATGTCCCATTTATAAATATATTATAGAATATAATTCAATGAACCGAAACCCGTAACAGCCCCCGACTCGATCAAATATTCAATAATGGTCCCCTCGATTATGTTTTAATGCCCTCTTCATGCACGAAAATTACCCATCGCATCAATTATAAACGGCAACCAAAGCCTCTTACGACCCTATTCGTGTATAATGTTACTCGACTCTTAATAGGTTACCATAAATATTAATTTAACTAGTCGATCGTTTCCTTAAAATAGGTAGGGAAGAGGTTTAGTTTTAGATAAATGGCATTCGTTTAAAAGGGGGGAGCATCATAAACAGGAAATTATTCATTGACGCAATCGACTCGTACCCCAGCCACCGAATAACTTTTTGACATTTCCTCGCAAGGCAGAGTGGGTCCTAGTAGTCGAACCCCTATATTAAAAGTTCATAGAAGGAACTCGGTACACGCTATTGTTCCCTAAATAGGGTGCTCAACAACAATGGTCGTCGGCTGATGTCTAGCACTCACTAAAAAGGGGACCGTTGGGGAGGGAAGGAACGGGCCATGTTTGAAGAACTGTTAACCTGGCAACCACTTTCGGTTCCCATCAATTGTTTTTTCGGCCTTCCTCTAGGCGCCTCCCCCCTCCTGTACACCCGACGAAAAAAAGGGCATTGAATCGCGCATAAAAAACAATTGTAGCCAAGCTAACTTTATGCTGTTTACTTACAAGATCATTAAAATTTTTTCACCGTGTACGGGCCATCTGCATTATAGTCCTTGTGTTTACGGCGAGTTTGAATGAACAGTTGTTGCCGTCTGGCCTTCTTGTTGTCTGAAACATGTCCCCAGATCGGGAAGATAGCATCTAGCACCGTTCACGCACGTCAACAGAAACATGTGGCTGATGTATCATGATTCGTCTTCGCCTCTATTTCTTTACTTGATGATGACTCCCTTCTCTTCCTCTCTCTCTATCTCTCTCTCTCTCGCTTCGTCATTATTTTCTCGTTTTGTTTCTCTTGGCCAACTGAAAAATCCCCCCTTCAACATTCACGTAACGCATACTTCACAAATTTCTTATTGCTAAATATGTCCTCACCTCGAATCCATTCAGAATGCTAACCCAGAAAACAAGCGAACCGTCGTTAAAGCGGGGTGGATTTTTACCATTTTTCTCGTTAAAATAAACAAAAAAAAACTATTAAAAATCTCATTTATAGTAACTTTAACTATCAATTTAACAAAATAATATAACATAAAGGTATTTCTTTCTTATTAAAAATAAAATAAATCGCTTGAAAGATCCTTCATCCACTCATTAACACGATCTAAATATGGCTCTAGTTTAATTTTAACTCGCATATTTTAATTTATAATCGTAAAAATGAATTTAAAATCTTATTTATAGTAAATTTAACTGTTAATTTAATGAAATAATATAAGATAAAGGCAATTTTTTTCTTATTTAAAATAAAATAAATCGCTCGAAAGATCCAGAGATTAGATCCTTCAACCACTCATTAACACAACCTAAATATGGCTCCGGTTTAATTTTAACTGGCAGATTTTAGTTTGTAATCGTATTTTTAGGCTTTCCTGGTCCTTTCTGTGCCAATCAATAGGCTACACATGCTAGAAATTTGACTTATTCGGTAGTAAACAGTAGCTATAATGGGTAAGATCGGAGAGGTTTTTGGGTCCAGCCGGCAAATCCAGAGAACTGGCAGAGCTTAAGGCTATTGTTTGGCTACAGCAGCTGTTTCTACAATGACCGACTTCAGCCGGTAATGCAGATTGCTATTTCGAATACACTTATGCTAAATGGAGTAGCCACTTTCGGAACGGCCAATAATAACGGTTTTTACATAATTTCCTCACCACTTACACGAACTATTTAAGCTATATTTTACGCATAAATATATAATCTTATGGAATTCTTCACAGTAAAAACTATTAAAGATCTATTCTCTAGACAAAAATACGGTTGTTTATATATTTTTAGGCCGATAAATTGATTTTATAGGCCAGAATATCTCTTGACGAGACGATAAAGATCGTGTTTTCCTCGTCAATTCTCGGCATTTTAAACGCGTAATTTAAGAAAAATTTCTAATTTTTCGATTAAATTGCTTATAAATTTAACTTCCAATTATATTTTTTAACCTATAAACGATAATAATGTTAAAATTATCGAATTACAAGACACACAACCGTAACTTCTATCCCGACTCATGAATACCCCCATTAGAACAATTACACAAGACAGAAACTTCACTATTCGTTTGTTAATTATCTAAAACAAATAATATATTATAATTTTCTAACTTTAAAACAACATTATTTAAGTTTATTTCAATGATTTCCTATCAACAAGTTGCATCTAGTGTAGTTTGCCAAGTAAACCTTCCTCAAAAATAAGACAAGACAGGATGGTTTTACAACGATTGAAGATCACAAAATATCATTCAACTTCTAGAATAATACATCAACTGTTGTAGTATCATATTCTTCTATTCTCTAACAAAGAATTTTAGTTTTATATCAATACTTTCCTACATGATACACATCCATATCAAAGGCATCTTCCATCTTACAAATGTCCCATTTATAAATATATTATAGAATATAATTCGAATTTTTTAAATATATTTTAATTCTTTAAACTTATTTCTTGAATTTAAAGAATAATTTATAAATAATTTGCTTCGAATTATTTAATTTTTTTTTATTATTCTTCGTTGAGTGCGTTGATTCTGAAGTGGATTTGCCTCCTTGGCACGGGTTTAAATTGAATTTATTTAAGAAATTTTGGCAAAATTTTATAAATTTTCTAGCTCATTTAATGTAACTAAACTTAAAATTTTATTTTTATTTATTTTTCTCTTTAAATTTTTATTTTATTTTTATTTCGTCGCTGCTTTAACGATTTATTTTTATTTTCTTTTTTTGCCTTCTTCGGCTCCTTTATTGTTTTCCTTTGTTTCTAAGATTTAATTTATAGCGCTGTGTGAGCATCGAATGAGTTAATTTTATACAGAAAATAAGCAATTTTATGTTATTTTTAAATCAATTCTACACACAATTTATACCATGTACTCGTAGGGCCTCTCGAATGTTCAGGAGGCCCGAATCACTTAACATTTATCAGGCCTTCAATACATCTTCTTAAATGGAGGGGATCTAATAAGAAAAGGAGGGATTTTTTTCCTTTATATATATTCTTAGGGCACTCTAAACGTGAAGCCGGTTAAATTATATGGCCCTAATATACAAAAAAATTAGTATATTTAGGTCTTTAAAGTATATTCATGTTGTACTTTTCTCTCTGTTTCTATTTATGTAGGAAGAAAGAGAAGAATACAGAATGAATCCTATAGGAATATAATTATAAAGGAGCCAATATTTATATAGGATATTCTATATTAATTATATAGGAGCCAAACAATCAATACTCCAAGTCCAACAGAGAATAGACGAGACAGAAAAGTGCGTGTCTAACACAATAAAGTTGCCCATAGATGGAAATTATGCCCAATTATGGAAAAATTGAGCAATAATTTATAATCTGAAGATCATAAATTACTTGTTTATAGCCCAAACAGCATTAATTTTAACTAAAGTTTACATCCAGGACATTAATTACCAATTGAAATAACCTTTGAAGTTAAGGTGATTTAACAGATAACTGAGTGAAAATAATACTGTTTTCTGTCGTCAAAACAGATTTATTTATAGAAATCTTTAAATATAATTGTTAAACAATGTTACATTTTTGCGTTAAATATCAATTTGTAACCGTTATTTAAATAATAATAATAATAATAACTTAAATCGTTGTTTAAAAGTACAAAAATTAGAGTATTTTCGTGTGTGAAACTACTGACTTTTATGCTTTCAGGATCTACTTGACCTTTGAACTTTTCCTTTAATCTACTTACTGTTTAATCCACTTTAGTAATGTAACAGCTGTTTCGTCCTTTAGGGCTTGTAAATGATTTTTTAAAAATTCAATTTAAAATTATAGGCCTAAATTACAAACTAATTTAAGCTAAAAATCCTTAAGAAAACAATAAATTTTTGCTTTTGAGGTTAAATTTATGCAATGTTTAATAGGAATATTCATTATTATATAATAGGCCAAGTTATTATAAAGCCCATTTTTGCCCTTAAGGCATGTTAGTTTATTTGATATAGGTAAAGTTTAAGGCAGATTTTAGGCAGTTTATTTGAAATTTTATCAAAATTTCTATAAAATAATTAAAATTTACAAGTAAAAATTTATATATTAATTTATAATTTATACAAAGTTTCAGTATTTATTAATATATTCTCCCTTTAATTTCACCTTCCTATAGATCCTGGAGCATACAAAACATATAGAGTCAGGCCTAAAGATTCATTTATATCAATGGATTTACTACATAAAAATATTTAAAAAAATTAATATATAAATTGATTATAGGCCAATATTTACATATTAAACCATAAATATAGATTAAATTAACTGTATTTTATTATATAGTCGCTGTATAAATTAAGAAATTCCACTGTAACAAAGGAAAAGATTAAATTTTCACCCCTCTTTAAAGGCAATTTATTTAATTAAATATACCTTCCACATCCAAGAAGGCCCATTTTTTAGAATATTTAGCGAATTAGCCTTATATATTAAAGGGCCTTTATGAATTTAAATGAAAATTTAAATTATTTCGCTTCCAAATTAAGTTTAAACTGCTTAAGAAGATCAGTAATTGGGTGAGTTAAACGCGTTTAAATCCACATTTAATTGTGAAATTTTAGTAAAACCTTAATTTAAATTAATTCTGATATTATAACTATTAAATTATTTATATTTTCAAGGACAAATTCCATAGATTTTTTATATATAAATTAAGGTTTATAGTTCAGGTTTACGTGATTTATATAAGTAGCTTCCATGAAACACAAGATTTAGGGTTATATATAATCAAGCGAACACAATAAAAACTCGATACGATAAAAGATTTTGCCCCCATTTATCAAAAGTTATCATCAAAATGCATGGTTTATCATTCTAGAAGGCAAACTAGGGGAAGGTTTACTCTGCCATATCGCATCCTCATATCTAAAACCCTGAAAGGGAGCATCATATTTAACAATTCAGATAAGTATGATCCTTAGATCTACTCTACGTTTCACCTAAAAATAAGGGAATTAGCGCTTTAAAATAATAATAAATCTAATTTCAATTCGGTTAAGTAGCGAAATATTACGATAAATTATGCTTAAAACCTTAATTTAAACAGAAATTTTAATATAAATATGAAATAAATGGGCGAAGATCTTTGTTTTGTTTACAAAAATTAAAGGATTTTCTATGCATGTAATTAATTTTCTTGGCCTCTCCGCTTAATTTTTCATAGACTATCAGATAAATAATAAAAATTATCACTCAAAACTTAATAAATTGTTGCTTAAAACATCTATTTTTGCAGTAAAATTATAAGTTCTTACATTAGAAAGNAAAAAAAAAAACACCCCAATTTCTATCGTCTAAATCAAAAAATTCGAGACGAACTTCGACTCGTTGGCCTATAAAATCTTATGATTTTGATTGTAAAAAGAAAAAAAAAAGAAGGGCAGGAATGGTCGAGTACAGCTTTCCAGATAATGTCAAATAAAGGGACTATTGTAAGAAAGTCCTCGTTGAGAATGTTTACAGACCAAAGAAGTAAAATGGAGTGGATAAGATGTTTGCCCCCTAACAGATCTATAGAAAACGATTTCTGATAAGAAGAACTCCACGTTTAAAATTAAATTAAAATAATAATAATAATAATAATTTATTTTTCCAAGAGAAAGATCGTAAATTTAATTTTAAAAAAAAATCGAGCTAGTCCAACACTCGAAGACTTTTTTATACACATAAAACACTAGACTAGTTTGTTTACCTGATAATATACGTTAAACAATGATGGAATGAGTGTAAAAAAATTAAAAATAAAAATAAAAATCGTCAGCTCCAGATGTCACGAAGCGAATTTTAGAACTTCAACACGCGGTCCCAGCTCTAGAAATAATTACTTAAGTTCAATTTATATGGATAAAAAAAAACTGCCAAATAATAATATTCGAACAGGGTCCGACGTATGTTGGTGTGCTGCGAGACGAGTTTGTAACTTCTTCCGCAATATCACTCGTCGAGATTTTTACCAAGGGGGGATGACACAGCGAGAAAGGGAATAAGAAGAAGAAGAAGAAGAAAGTTTCTGTCCCTCCGGGACTGACCACCACCCCTGCCTGAGGCGACACAACGAAATGGAATGACCAGAGCAAGCAGTTAGTTGCTGTCCCTCCAACACCCCTTTGCTAGACCGTCGCTTGGAATAAACCAAAGTTTTCGCCTTGACATGTCCGTCATGCAAGCGTTCATTTTGTGATCCGTTGCTTTTCTAAGATGGTGGATTTAGAAAGGAAACCGTTCGATGCACAGGTAACGAGTAATTGCTTCTTCTTCTTCTTTATTTTTTTCCTCGAAAAATTCTCCAACTTCGACCACTTGATAGGCCAAGTCGTTCCTTCCGATGACGTATTTAGAGTTGGTTTTGTTTAGTGTAAGCTTGGCAGTGTTTATTTATCTGTCTGAAACGCTCTTTCTCTCTCTCTCTCTCTCTCTCTCTCTCTAGTTGCGTGTCTGGCGCAAACACTAACGAAACGTAATTTGTCAGATGAGGGAATTTGGACAGAAAATTCCCTACAATTCTTTCCCGCTCGTTTGGCATTCCGATTCATTAGTAGGGTCACTCCTTAGTCTCGCATTCCTCGATCGCCAGCAAATCAGACGATCTTACCTTTGGTCTTTTTACAGCGACCTTTGACCTAGACGTGACTTAAACCGCGAAACCAAGTCTAGCAATGGGATGTAACCATAAAAAAAAATCCTGAAGGGTAACGACGTCGAGAGGATGCGTCTTTTTGGTGTGTGTTGGGATTTACCTCACTCGACAAATAAAAATTCCCCCCATAAAGTTACGATCCACTTGATCCGACCGATCTTTGTCCCTTGACGTAGGCTGTTTTGTGTGTGTGTGACGTCAACGATGGCAAAATTTCCTACCCCCCTCTCGGACTTGATGACTTTTGTTTTTGTTCATTCCTAGAAAGACGGAGGCGTCCGAGGTCTTGCAGATGGGTCCTGTCACTCTCTGCTTGCAGAAGGTGGTCGGGATAAGAAGTGTTTCTTTCAAAACAACACCATCGAAATATCAATCGATTCACTTTATAAACTGGGGGAGTTGATTATTTTATAACGAAATTAACCGAAATTTATGCCAAAAATTTGTGTATTCATACGAAGAAAACAGAAAAGAAAATCACGCCCTCCCTCGCACACGCTCCTCAGCCCCATTTTCCTAGAAACGAAGCAAATGGGATACATTTTTTCCCACCTAACACCATTTGTTGGCTCCTCAAAATACAATTTAATGTTTATCAATTGTTAAATTGCCAAAAATACAGTTAAAAAAGGGTCCTGAACTTAACTGAAAACACGAGAAACTCTATAATTAATTATTAGGTACATTTTAATCACATGAAATACTCAAGATTTATGGATAAATTCTATAATATTCATCTATTTTACATTACAAATAAGTCAAGTTTGGCTTCCTCCATCATCCCTTACAGATGAAAGAAGGCAAAAAATGTGTGTGTTTGAGTGTTTTTGAGTGTTTAGGTGGATATTTTTTTATGTTGAATGTGCTAGTGAAGGTATTCTAGCTCTGTAGAGCCTGATACTTTGCTAGGGGTTGTAAAATCTGTGAGTTACATTCATGTAAACATAGTAAACCGCACATATTCCAAGCTATGTTTGATGCCTTCTGTGTTAAATCATATACTGATGAATTATGTTTGAAAGTGGTAAATATATAGAAAAATACAAGCTTTGTTCTTGTATGAAGAGTTCAGGTTAATATCTTAAGGCATGCAACAGGTTGAGGTATATAACAAGGCATTTAACAGGTTTAAGTATGTAATAGGTTAAGGCTTATAACAATAAGACATAATAATATAATATGCCTTCATCTGCCTTTTATAAACCTTATAGATTTAGGTATATAATTGACAAATAAAGGCATATAATAGGCATACAATCGATTAAAGCATAATAAAAATTATGGCGTGTAACAGATAAGGCATAACGTTAAATTAAGGCATGTAACAGATTAAAGAATTTAAGGCATATAACAGTTTAAGGTTTAACATACAAATATATATTAAAATGCACACAATTACGCGTAATAACGCGCTTCACAAGCCGAGTTTTCTAGTAAATACTCGACTATGCAAAAGGCCTACATAATGCTTTAGATAAGCCGCTACGAAGGCATTAATGCCATAACATATCCAAACAATTTAAACAATTAACAACGTTATAGGACAGTAAGTCAAGAGGTATGGACTAATTTAACCTTATTGGATATATAGAAAGGGCCCTTTGGACTTTAATCTGTAGCATAGAATGGCCAGTGATCAAATTCAGATATTTGTTTATTTAATTTAGGCCTAAATAACTTAATATATAATTTATTTTTTTTATTATTATTTTAAATGGTGAAAGATTCGTTTAAAGAGGTTATAAAAATCGGAGCAGATGTAACACGATTCTCTGTCGAACGTTTTAATTGTCGCTAGAAAATCGGCTTAAGTTTTCCCGTGTCGGCTCGATCCAATAAGAATGGGTGTTACTAAATCTGTTCTGTCGACTGCAATAGGGCGGTCAAATCTCGCGAGAACTGCACTTCTTGTAACAGTTGCGGCGGGGCAAACCGTACCGATTAACCGTGCACCGTGTTCAACAAATTGAATAATGGAAGTTAGGAAACACCCCATTTTCGAACACTCCTCTTCGGATATTAAAGAGGGGGGAGGGAAATAACTTTTTCTAGGGTCGATTTATGCTAATTTTTAATGCTCTAATTTTTGGGTAGAAGTAAATTCTATGTTATGTTTTATATGGGTTAATTTTTGTATGAGATTTACGGATTAATTAGTTGCTATTTTTTTTTTAGCTTAGTTTTGATGCAGTGTTTAGAGAATTTCATTTTTATGCTCGATCTTTGACCATTTTTGAGAGCTCGACCCATTTTTTGAAGTAATTTTGATCGTTTTTCAAGTGATCCAGTCATTCTGAGTTCTGAAAACGATTGAAGTAGAGATGACTTAAGCTCGATAAGTTAAGGCCACACAGATTGTGAGAATAATATGGTTAAGGGGCCTCACGCTTTTAACTCAATTACGATTTGGTAGAAGAGAAGGGCCTCACATTTCATACTTTATGTCCATAACAAGTCTAAATCCGGTCACGGATCGAAGATTAACATTGAAACTGTGTCATCCTTTTCTTATTATGGCTTGAAAATTTTCCAAATTTCTCGAGTAAATATTCAATTATCCGCTAAAAAATTACGAAAATTATATTATTAATACATTTGGGGGCATTTATTTAATAATTTAACCATAATATGTTTCATAGAATTGTTTAAAATGAGCAAAAACTGCTGCGTAAGGTGCATAACCCCTTCGTATTTTTCGTACTCCTAAACCAATTAAAAGCATGTAAAATCTAATTTTAAATCGCTAGGACCTATTTATCTAGCTTAAAACCCATAACATTCTTGCCTTCCTCATCATTTCGCAGTTGTGAAGCGGAGTTAATCCCCTCTATTTCTGTCGTCTGTGCGGGGTTTATATAGAAGAAGTTTGATTTCCCACGTCGTCGATGCAAAGAGCGTGACTTCCGCCATCATCATTCCCCTCGACAGAAAGGAAACAACAAAAGGAAAATGCCTGTTTCCATCCCTCCAGTGTGTGTGTGTGTGTGTGTGTGTGTGTGTGTGTGTGTGTGTGTGTGTGTCTGTATATATATATATATGTGTGTGTGTGTGGATGGAGAAAAGAGCAAGAAGAATTGAAATATGGCATCCACATAAGCCGACTGATGTCAGACGTGTCAGTCGAGTTGTTTCAAAATGACAAACTTGTCCTTATTTTTGTATCCCCGGGCCATTCAATTGGGTCCTATCCAAATTACCAAAGACTTACAGACTAGTTTGCTCTCTCTATTACTTAATTGCAAGTGGATTAAGGAATCTCAAGAGGAGTTTCGTGACAATCCTGTTGACTCTTCGAGCTAGCTTATGAGAAAAGGGGTCGCAAACGGATACGTTTAATATAGAAATTCTGTTTAATAAATATATTAAATTTATATTTTTTTACGTTTTAAACATTATAAAGTGTTAAATAAACATAAAGGGATCGAGTTTATTCCGTTATTTTCGCTGCAATTCTTAAATTTTTTCGATGAAAATAACCCTTGATTTTCTTCCCATATCCTGATTAATTATTGGGAAAATATGTTTATAAATTAATTAGTTTATTAAAAAAAAACCTCATTTCTGATAATTTTATAAATTTTTAATATGTTAAAATTAATTAAATTAGTTTTAATTTTCATTTTTTGTAATGGAGTANATAAATAATTATATAAAAATTATATATTATAAATTATTTACGAAGTATTTTATAAAATTAAGCTCTTTATATTATAAATTTTACATATTTTTTCTATTTAAAAGCTTAATTTTACAGTTTAATACCTTAGAAATGTGTTGGTAGTATAGATAGATTTTTTAACGAATTTTTAATAAATAACTAAATATATACATAAAAAATGTATAGAAATTAAAGAAAACATATCAAATTTTAAATAAAACTTAAAATTATTCAGTTAATTTTATTTATTTTTATTATTTTGTATACAAATTTAAACCCATTTTTTTGGGTAGCTTCTTTTAATTAAATCACGCTCCTAACCATTAAAAAAAACAAGGAATTTTTAATCATAATTTACTTAAAAAAATTTAATTTACTTCTAGGTAAAAAGATCAAGACACGAAGCAGATCAGGAAACGAATCAGACAACACCAATCACGTAAGGAAATTCCATCCCTTAAGACTGAAATTCCTAACCAAAATAATAGATTTATTCGATTTATAAGAAGGGATATTTTTTTTCTTAGTGTAGAAATTCTTCATATTCTAGGAAATTTTCTCTTATAATCCGATAGAAAATAAGGTTTTAAGTACTTATATTAATCCCCCCTAAAGTTGTGAAGAGAGTTTAACTAAATCAGTTAAGTGGGGATGGCCAAATCCATTCAAAGCAACTTTACAGGATCCAGTTACTCGTACACTAAACAGTTGCTGCTGGACCTTGTGATCATTTTTTTTTTTTTTTATATTATTATTATTATTTTTCCCCCTTAAAAAAAAAAAAAAAGCTGAATTTTACGGATTATCTGGTCACATTTCAAACGATTACTTCCAATAATTGAGTTTTTACTTAGTTTTTCCTCCTCCCTTAACTCCTACACGCGCATTTATTAAAGAAAAAATGAAGTTGATCGAACTCTCGAACGTAAAAAAAAGAAGAAATAAGTGAATTTTTCCCTATTTTTTTTTTAATATTGATTTTAAAATGCATCCCTCTTACTCGATTCTTCGATTGTTAATGGCCCATTAGAGCTACAAATTCAATTTTAAAAGTGTTTTAAAGCGCGCTCTTCGCCGAATTTGCATAATTATTGTGTCGTGTCGGTAGTAGTGTGTTTATGCCGTTTTATTCTATTTGTATGTGGTTTTTTTTTAAACGGTGAAAGTGAATTTCGAGTTAATCGCCTATCGAATTCTTTTAATTTGTTTATCGAAAATGGGATTTTGTTGGATTTTTAAGGGAATTCAGTGAATTTAATTAGGTCTTAACGACTAAACAGGCTCACGGACTAAATACCCGTGAGCCTGTAAAATACATATCATATAATTCTGGCCCATAACCCATAGACTAAACCCGAGCCTATGAGTCTATGGATTGATCTATAAGGTCAGGCTATATTATAATATAGCCTAAAACAAAATTCTATGCATCTATATATAGATCATGACCCTATATCACGTTCATTGGTTCTATTCTACAGTTTATACATTACACCAGACACAACAGAGCTTTGTAGGAATTGTACTAATGTATTTTTTCCTGTAAACTCTATACACATACATGTATTGTATTAATATACAGTTCAGTTTTCTAGAGATGTAAGCCATTAACAATTAATAATATGAAAACAGGTCTGTAGTCATTAGATTAACAGACAGAATATATAGACTCGTAGAATCTATTATCACATATCAGAGCTCACCTGTCTGTAGATCTGTACAGACTTATGTACAGACTGACTCGTAGGCTATTATATTATGTGGGTGTAGCTTATATTTAAGTAAAATATAGATACTTATAGCTGTATTATATCATAGAGATTAGTCTACCAGCCTGTAATTGTAACTATAATTATGTATAACGCAGCAGTTTACGTGTCTGTCCGTAATTCAATTTACTACAGACAATATATAGGCCTACGTATATTAACACAGATACGTTAAAATTGACAAGTTTTCGAGTAGGTTAAACCCCGTTTTAACGATTTACACGAGCTTAAGACGGCGTAGGCGTGGAATTTACAGCGTAGTATCCGTTGCAATTATAGGAAAAAAACGTCAAACGAGGATAGTTTACATCAAAGTTCGAAACCTCAAAACGATTTAGAAACAGGAAGTTTACGAATTATTAAAAAATATTTTGATTAGAGCCGTTTTAAATATTCATACCGACGCAACAAAACCACCGGGTGTGCAATGACACTATTTTCGGATCTCTGTATACAAACTGAAACACAAGAAGGTCGCCTACATATACAACGCTGCGCTCGATACAGATTCCGACTTGTTTGTCACCCGAAAATGTTATAAAACTCCACCAATGTCAAGTGCGGATTCAAAACGTAACAACACCAGAGATCAAAGTCCCTCCCTCCCTCCCTCCCTCCACCTTAAAATTACGTGTGCTTGGAACACGTTGAAAATCGTTAAAAAATTCGACACTGCGAGAGGATTTTTTTAATATATATTTTATTTTTTTTACCCTCTTATAATGGATATTAATGCGTATAAAGCGTGCTGCTTATGCGTTATTAACTGGAAGAAGTCAGTCGGTCCCACTGCTGCTCATTAGTTGTGACCGCACATCGAGAGATATGGAGTTGACAGATGGCGGGTCTTCGCTTCCGTCTTTCTAATCATGCTTTGCACCTCCATCTCCTCTTACAGTTATTCCAGTGCGTTGCGCTTTCTACAAATTGAAATGGCAAAATTCTTCCTTCGATACTTAACGCGACATACGTAAATGGTTAAGTTTTTAAGTTGCGAGCGGTAAATTACGCAAAAAAATAAATAAAAAATGCAGAAGAAATCGCACGAAAACTTCTGGTAAGTGGCACGAGTTGCATTTTTTTTTTTTTTTTCATTTTTCCCCATCATCGTTATATTTTCCGCTCTGACACTTCGTTTTTTTTCGGATTTTCCTTATGTTTTCCTCACTCACACTTCATTTTTTCTCAACTTTGCTGTGTTTTCCTCATTCACACTTCATTTTTTCGGGTTTTCCTTATGTTTTCCTCACATAAATTTCATTATTTTTCTAAACTTCGCTGTGCTTTCCTCATTCATTTTTTTTTTGCATCTTCGCTGTATTTTCCTCATACAAACTTCATTTTTTTTCGTATCTTCGTTATGTTTTCCTCACTGTCACTTGGTTTTTTTCCCATCTTCGTTATGTTTTCCGCGCTGACACTTCGTTTTATTTTTATTTTTTTATTTTTTTCGCATCCAACTCGAGTCTGGAACTTGTAGTGTTCGTTTAAGTATCCGTTTTTGCGTTTTGTGTCTTGCGTGACGTTGATATGGACCACATGCCAACTGCCAAAAGTAGAGACCGAGCACTAATTTTGATTTTTTCAATTGGTTCCAGCCTACATTTTCATATGTCTACGTCCCTGCCGCGTTAACTTCTACCTCTACTCTGAGTCAGAAAATCGTAATGACAATTAAAAAAAAAATTAATTAAATTTAAAATTTATACATTAAAATGTTATTACTTTTCTAAATTAATTAAAGATTTTTTTTTAAATTTTAAAGTTATTATTAAATTAAGTCGAACAAATGGCGAATTGAATGGGTAATGTAGAGGTAAAGAAATTCAGAGAAATGGCACAATGCATTAATTGAAAATTTAAATGAGTACGATTCTAGTCATCATTTGCTAATAATATAAACAGAATTAAATTATTTAATTGTATTCCTCGACAAAAACTATTGTACTCTTGAGTATTTTATGAAAATTTAATTCGTTGTAAAGGTAGAAAAGTCGCATACTCTTCGGTCGATCTTTGAGGTAAGATTTACTTTATTTAATTAAAACTAATTTAAAAAATAATAATTAAAACTCGTTATTTATTACTTTAAGCATTTAATTACGCTATATTTTTTTTAAGAAAAACAGAAATTTCCCTACAGTTTTCCCGTAATTACCGAATTTATCAAAGCTTTGAACGTCACTTCTTAATGATGTTTCGGTGCTGTTTAGGTTTTTGTATTTCCTGGAGTAGAATTTTGACTTTTCTACTAAAATCTACTAAAATTTTAGTATTTTTTAAATGTAATTCCCCTATAAAACAACCATTTCCTGTCTCTCTCTCGCACTCTCACACTCATCATTTCGTACGTCTTCGCCATATTTATCATCATCTCGGATATCCGTCAAGCAGTTTACAGGGCTACTTCGCAGCTAAATTTACGAAAAAAGATCAATTAATTCTCGAATTTTGGCAAATTTACGCCTTCCTAAATCCACCGAAATAATAATTTACGCATTTACTTAACTGTTATGCAATTTTAAAGCCTAGTTTGTTTACAACTCGTTCTGGAAGCCAGCAGGAAATATTGAATTTTCACGTTAATTAAACCGTACTTTCTACGGTTTAAATTTAATTATAGATGTAGAAAAAAAAAGGGAGTAAGAATTTGTGATTAAAAACACTCCTCTAATTACAAAAAAAAAAGAAATGACTTATCAAACGGGTTAATAATTTATCAGCCTTCTAAACCTCCCTGCAAGCAGCAGCAACCTATAGTTTAACATTATAATAAGCTCATTTTGTACAGAATTATATGAAAAAATCATGTAAAAAAACTAGAAATGATTCAGCAATAACATCAAACTTGTTTACTATTAACATAAAGAATCGCTGATCTTGATTAAAGGGGAGGGAAGAAGGGAAAAAAGTTTAATGTGATAAGTACCTTATGGCGAGGCACGTGACAGTCTTGATGACATAAAAAAAAAATTGATCATGCCACGATCTAGAATAACACCCTTTTTTTCTAACTTAATTTACTTAAAAAATATATTTTTAGAGGCTTAAAAATTGATTAAAATCCTCATTCATTGAATAGAGGTATTCCACTCCAGCTCCTGTTCAATGTGTTAAATGTGGTGTGAATATGAACTCCCATTAGAAATCGCTATCATCTGAATCACTTCGGAGACTCGTGGATTCATTATTTTTCTGATTCCTATGCTTCCTAGATTCATTTTTTTCCTGCATATTTTAGAATATTGACGTCCGGATAAGTATTCGAGGAGTGTTAGCATAGTTTTTCGTATGTTTTCGACAATATTAAGCACTTAATTTGTGTGTTTCTAGTGTATTTTATGTGTGAATTTAATTGAGTTTTTGTGATTTTTTTTTGAGGGATGATTTAGAATTTAAGCTTCATTTTACATTATTAAACGTTTGGTTCAAGTTTCTCCAGTGGAGTAACCTTAAATTTTAAGGCTTTAAAGAAAACTCTCTGAAAATTAAACTCAAATTTGAAGGCAATTTTCAGAGTCTACCCTTTAAATTTTAAGATGATTTTCAAATGAAACAATCTTAAAACCGAAATTTAGAGCTAGAACTGCTGAAAATACGCTCTAACATGAATTTTTTTCCGTCACTAGCAACGTTTAATCAGCTAAAAATAAGGCTTTTTTTAAAACACTAGAGCCTGGCTGTAAATGTAGACAAGATCTTAAGTATCGATAGAACCGTACAGAACCGGAATTATAAGTTTTCTCGATATGTAAGAAGAGGAAGTTACCTCACGATCAATCATATCTATTACTAGAGCTCACACATGGTCACCAGCCTGTTGGTATGCGGAGTCTAACTGTAAGAAGGTGACAGGTCCAACTAAACAGATGAAAGAAACGTTGACAGTTTGACGTGCATCTGCTATTGACAGCAGAGACCTGTCAACCCTCTAAACTGGCACTAACTACAGCTTCACTCCAAATTAAACAAATAGATTTTTATAAAAAAAAATAAAAATAAAAAAAAGCGTGTACCTTGCACCCCCTTTATTTATCATAAACGTGTCTGTATGATTTATAAACCGACATTTTCCAGTTTAAAAAACGTTTCTTTTCCCCTTCGTATAACAATTTAAAGAGGGTGTAAGTTGTCACCCTTACTATTTTAAGTTGCTTCTGATGAGAATAAAGATGAACATGTTTATCCGTAAGCTTCCTGTTGATGATTAGAAACTCCGGTTTCGGGCGTTAAATTGCCGAATTTAATTAATTCGAATAGAAGAATGGTTATAAAAATGGTGTGTAAATTTAGTAAAGGTCATCCAGATGTCGCAGGATAGACGAAATTCTTTAAAATGTTCCTTATAAGCGAGGTATGTAGAGAGAGAGAGAGAGAGAGAGAGAGAGAGAGAGTGAGTGTGTGTGTGAGATTTAGGACGTAGAAATGAGAGTAATTGCCGAATTTTGGAGAAAGAATGAATAAAATCTGGAGCATAAAGGTCATCAGAAGTCATAGAATAGTCGAGATTCTTAAAAATATTCCTCGTAAGCGAGAAATGCCAAAGGTTAATGGAGAGAATTGAGACAAAGTCGAGCTGACAAAGAAGCGATTGTCAATTAAGTATAGCATCACAAGAACTAGAGGAACAAGTTTAAAAAAAATCATA
Source organism: Centruroides sculpturatus (assembly GCF_000671375.1). NCBI lineage: Eukaryota > Metazoa > Arthropoda > Arachnida > Scorpiones > Buthidae > Centruroides > Centruroides sculpturatus. The sequence goes on along the minus strand of NW_019385747.1, from coordinate 75,067 downwards.
ATAAAAAAAAAAACAAGAGAAGTGAAGAGACGAAGCTTGATCGATGAAGTGAAGACACATTAACCAACATCATACTATGTTTAGGAACAAGTTACGACTTCTCTTTGCCAATTTCTTATAGAGTTTAACGTATCTATCACCCCCTAAATGCATTTTTATAGCTTACAGGGATTGTGTTTGTTTCCATTATGAAGAGTAAATATCATTTTTGAAACGTCATAAATCGATATTAATTGTCTTCGGAGTAATTAGACTAATATATACAATATCCTAGCTTAATTGGATGCGGACTATATTTAGGAATTAATTGTTTGAGGTGTAGACTTACGTTGTGTAGGCGGTTTAGGAATTAGTTTAATACGTTGTGGTCTGATTAGTTGGTGTAATGGGGAGCAAATGTTGAGTGTTCTCTTTTTTTTTCTCCTCCTCCTCCTCCTCCCTCCCTTTATATAATTATTGTCGTGTGCTTTAAAACTCATTAAAGATTATTGTGATCCGTTATAATAGATAAATTTGTTTTTCTGGTTTGCCTATATCCTCCATTTTATCCAAGATCTTTATGTAAAATTTTTAGGAATTGAAAGATTTCTGCTGTAAATTTTCTTTTTTCCCTAATTCTTGGGGATTTTTTAACACAAATAAATCTTTGTTTCCCTAACTGTTAAAGATTTTTGCCTCATTTCCTCGGATCTCTTAACTGTTAAGGGATTTTAACTCCAAGTTCTCTAATTTTTAAACAATTTTCTAGCTTTGAATCTCTAATCCTTAGAGGTTTTTAAATTAAAAAAAAAAAAAAGTTTAACTCCTTAACTTTTGGAGATTTCCAGTTAGAAACTTCAAAACTTGTCTATTCCTAGCTGGAATTTCTAATCCTTAGGGATTTAGAGATCAAAAGCCTTTTGAATACTTAACTGCTAGGGATTTTCGAGTGAAAATTCCCTAACCAACAGGGAATTTTAACTCGAAGTTTCTTTTAAATACAATCAAATTAACTAAAGATAAATGTAGATGGAGATCTGTTCTAACGAAGTAGTGTCATCAGCGAAACTTCATTCCGTTTCTCGCAAACTTAAGAAACAGGGAAATACATTTCCCCTTTTTTTCCCCTTCATTACCTTTGCTAATTCAATTATAATTTAACTCACGTTAATGTACTCGATGCATAAAACAGAGGAGTGGAAGAGGTAACAAATCTTGAACTTTACTTTAGGGTTGGGCTTATTTATTTAATAGTTAAAAATAACACAGTTTTGACATACGATAATACCATTATTCTTCGAGAGCCTTTTATACAAGAGAGAAAGTAAACTTTCATATAAACAAATCCGTGCTAATTCTGGCATTTTAAATTCATTTCTCCATCTTAAACAGCGAGGTTCCCCCCGTTTCCACCCGAAATCTGTACCATTTTAATAGCTTTTACACACGAAAATCCTTCGATTAAACGTTAATTAGTGCGTATATTCTCAATAGATCTCAAGAAAATCAACCATCCAACATCCCTAGTCCCGATAACCAAGTGAACAGTGGACAAACGTCTCCTCACTCTTTAACATCGGATTCGCCTACACTACCTCCTAATCTGGCTCCAAATGGTAAACAAGGCACTAAATTAACCATACTCGGGAACCATTTATAGATATTTAATGGTCATTTTTTGGCAGGTGTCCTAGGATCGATGGCGACACCGGGTGATTCTCCCTCCTACAGCAGCTCATCTGCGTGGGGGGCGTGCCATTCAGATTCATCAGGTCAGTGCCATTTTATCAATTATTAATGCAACTAACCTCTGGATCTGAGAATTGTTTTTTCTTTTTAATTATTCCAGTTAAAGTCGAGCACCTGACAGAGAACAGCCACATGGATTCGGGTTATCCCACCACGGAACAGTTAACTAATTACTCTGGTAAGACTTTAAGTTATAATCCTGTATTTTCTTTAAAAATATATACCATAAACTAATTGTTCCTTAGGTGATTTAAGCCCAGGAAAAGCAACAATAGACTTTCAAAACTCGTATTCCACATCTTACTACAGCAGGTATTGCAAAATTTAGTGGGAATATCTCACCTATAACTCCTTGTCTAATTAAAATTCTTCCTCTCTTCTATTCTCTAGTCCCATGCAGGCTTATCCACAGTTAGGTTCTCAAAGTCCCGCTTACTCCATGCAAACGGGGGCAGGTTTCTACAATTCCCAAGTAAGCCAGGCGGCAGCTTATGGAGTCCTATCACAATCGTACAACGTCACAGGTATGTTTTGGATATCGAATTCTCATTGTTGGTACGCTCTTTTCTTCTCGATACATTAAGTGGATGTGCTCTGATAAAGTAGCTCCTAATAGAAACACTACAGCTGAATGAGTTTTCTGTCAATTTTCCTCTTCTGCAACGATGAACATGACACCGGCTGTCTTTCTTAGCAGGGCCTCGAAGCATCAGCCAGCAAAACAAAACCGGAACTAATACCCCTTTATCCCAGACAGCCTATCTAAATCCTTACGGTACTGCATTTGGTACTGGAAGCAGTAGCCAGACCGGCCAAGGATCCTATTCATACGGTAAAAACTTTCTTCTTTCCGTCCCCCAACCCGTTTAACCGAGATTACCACTGAGTAACGCTAGATTTAAACCTGCAGGTAGTACTTATCCAGCTTCCGGTTTAACATCGAGTGCAGGCAACTCCCAAGGATTCGCTCCTCAACAGGTAAGAGTGGGGGGTGCCACTCCACGTGTCGCGCGAGTGGCATCCTTTTTTAGATTAACTCTGCTGTTACCCGCCTCCAGGGCATCGAATACAGTTCGTATACGGGGTATAGTCAAACTGGTTACCCTTATTATGCAAGCCAAGGTTACGGAGCCTACGTGCCCACCGCTAATAATGCATCCACGTTGGGTCTCGCCTCCTCGCCAACGTCCGCAACTTACCAACTAGCTCAACTCCCGCCTTGTTCCACATCAGGTAAGAGCATAACGACCTCGAATTAGCGCCGAAATCACTTCGTTTTAACGAATTTTCTACCTTCGAACCGACAGACGTACCCCAATACGGGATCGAAACTAATCCTTCTTCTCCTATTAAACCCGATACAGCGAATGGGACGACCAAAAAAGGTAAGATATTCCCGGCTTACGAGCTGTATATTTTAAAAATTTCTAATTGTATTTAAAAAAATAACCCTTCTAAGAAACGCCGAGAGAGATAATTCGCGTCCTAAATTAATTACAATTAAGAAAAACCGCATTAAAAAATCCTATTAAGGACGTGAAAACGTCCGATAGAATTGCATTACAAACAGCGATGTTGACGAAAAAAAAAATTGGACGAATTTAAAGTATTTGTGTCAATTCCCTTCCTTAATATTTAAGTTATTATGCATTAATCGTGTTATTAATTTTAATAAACATTAAACGTCATTAAACATAAACGCGTCTTCCTTAAATTTGATAACGGAATATAAATATTTTTAAATATACATTAACCTATTTAAAATATCGTTTTAACAATTTTGTTTTTCTGTCGAATTTCAAAATATGTATATATTTAAAAAAAAAGGAGAAGAATTTAATTACAATTAAAAGATTCGAAAACTTAAATTACAATTAAAAACAGATTATTAATAAAGAAGGAAATTAAAGAAGTTAATCAATTGTTTTATATTAATTAAGCCGTAAAATGAGTAAATTTTTAATTGTAATCGATTTAATTGCAATTAAATCTAATTGTAATTAGAAGGCTGAAAATTAAATTGCAATTAAGCGATTGTAGATGAATTTCGTTAAATTTTTTTTTTTTTTATATTTAATCGACGATTTTAAATTAAATTATAATTAAAACCGTCGTTTTTATCACTTAATTTTTCGTCTTCGTCTTAAATTAATGACATTTAAGATCTTGATCGTAATTAATCTAACATCATCGATTAATTTCGTTTTTATTTAATTAACTCGGTGCTCAAAAAATCTCTTTTGTTTTCTCAAATTCGGACATTTTCCACCTTCTAAATGATGCAATTAAGTTACTCCCGCAGAGGTGACGTAATAATCGGCAAGTTTAATTACAATTAAATTCCATTTAATCGTCATTAACTCGCCGAATCCGTTTGGCTTTACCGTTCCTCAGTTTATTTTCGAAATTTTTTTTAAAATAGATTTGCAGATCCACTCGGGTGGATTCCTGCGGATTTAGTGAAGAATTTTTTAAATTAAGATCTTAATTTTTTTTATTTTCTGTGGACGTTTCTCTCGTTGTTTGCCATGTAAACCGCCATTTTTCTTGGTTTAGGTAGCAGTAAGTGCGGAAAAAGCCGGGGTAGAAGACAGAATAATCCATCTCCCGATCCAGAAAATAATTTGGAACGAGTTTTCATCTGGGATTTAGATGAAACAATCATTATCTTCCATTCCCTCCTGACAGGTTCTTACGCTACTCGATACGGAAAGGTAACTCACTCATTCTCTTTTGCTTGTGCTTCTCCCTCTGATAATAGTGGAGGGAGTTTCCTCCTTCCATATATATATATTTTTTTATAATTAATTTATGTATCACACAATCAGAAGTGAACTAAGTAACTGATCCCTGTTTTCCTTTATTAAAATCGTATTAATCATTACTTTTTTTCGGAACGGCGTAAGCGATACGCGATCCGCGCGACCTTCGACAATGAAAAGTTTGCCCACTCCCTTATCTTTTTATATATGTTTTTTACTCATTTTCTGACCAATAGGAGAAGGCGTAAGAAATTAGAAGCTTACTGAATTACTACTTCTTATGTTTTTGTATCATTTTAATGTATTTTGTATACCCTTCTCGTGTGGGAAACATTTGTGTGTATGGTTATACACAGGCCCTACGACAGGCTCCTGTCGTAGGGCCTGTGTATAACCACAAGCTTTAGGAGCCTATCAGAGGGGAAGAATTAAAAACTGTCCGTTTTCTGACATTTTCTACCTCAATATCACTGTTATTTGTATAGCAGGAACTCTGAAGGAAAGCCCAAAATGGGTCTTCCCTTCAGATTTCCATTCGCTCTCTGGGGCTCTGGCTATACACTAAGTTTTATAGGGGAAAATAGGGGCTTGTGAACTAATCTGTGTGGCTTTTGGGCTGCGGAATATCTACATTTACGCCATTTATGGGCTTATATAGGTAACTTCAGCCGTTAGTTTAGTATTTTTATCTATAAAATAAGCGGCTCATAATCCCATAAGCTGCATGTGTACATATTATGGGATTGTAAATCAAGATATAGTTAAACTTGATTACTTGTATAGTAACCTGTGTACATTATTTAGCTTAATTTATAGGCATAATTGATTATTTGTTGCTTATACCACACAGCTTATGTGCCCATAAATTCATCTGTGCTTACTTTATAGAATCAAAAATGATCCTGTAAATAGTTTGTGCTTCTTCTTATTGTTTACCCCGAGCCATACAGTAATTTCTTACCTTTTTTCCCGTATAAATTTTAGATAAGAAGTGCAAATTGCAGTATATTTTGCAAGAAAAGTTTTACTTCCCCCTCATCCCCAACAGTTTTACTCTTAAAAGGGCGATCTGTTAGAGTGAGGGAAAGTAAAAATGAGTCTTTTGGGGTGAGTTAAGGAAAATGTAAGGTAAAATTAGTCCGTTGGGTTTAGTTTAAGGCAAAATTTAAGGTAAAATTAGTCTATTGGGGTGGGTTAAGGTAAAATTAGAATCTGTTGGAGTGAGTGAAAATAAATTTGCAACTAAACTAAATGAAATATCACCTCTGTTTACTTACATTCCCTCTTTATAACAAACCTTTAAAAAGCCCCGTTTATAACGAAATGAAAACGAATGGAAGATGCAAAAGAAAATGAAATTTCTCAACCGGTATATTTATCATTTTAATTCCTAGAAACACGAGAATCAATTCGTAAAAATGTCGTCATCACCAGCAGAAGAACGAAGAGAGATCTCGAGAATGTTTAATGAATAATGTAGTTCAAAACAGGAGAGTTGTTGCATACTCCCTTCCAGCATACACATTCTCTCCTCCCCTCTTTTTTTTCCTACTTCTTTTTTTAATTTTTCTTCCCTTGTTATCCAGAAAACGAAATTAATTACTCGGAGGTTAACAGCTTTCCACAGACATTCAATGTTTGCTATTAGGTGATGTCGTCTCTCCATTGTTGTGAGCCCAACAAGAGATCTGATTGATTGAAATCGGAGAAGGGTTCCATCAAGTAGACGCTCCTCGGCTGGATCGATGCCCAGTTACTCTGGAACCAGAAAAGTAATTTGTTCAAGTACCGCATGCAGATATTGACAGTAAATCCGGTGAGATGATGTCGAAATTCAACCAAAGCGAACGATGGAAAAGAAGAAAGAATTTCTCTCCTCCCTATCTCCCCTTCCTTTTATTATTATTATCATTCGTTAGCCTTACGTAGACTTTTAACAAGGATCAAAAAATGGATAAAAAAATCATTTTATTTCGTTTTTAATCCGCCGTTAAAGCTCGTATTGATCCACAGTAGTTAAGTCTTCATTGTCCGCAATAATTGCATTTTGTTCTCCCTTCCTTTAGAGCGGGTGATGCTTTAACTCCCGATTATCTTTTTTTTTCCTCTCCCCTACATTTATGACGTCAAATTTAGAAGAAAAATTCGAGAAATTCTGATCTAAACTTATTAATTTTACACGTATATATATATATTTTATTATTCTTATGGAGAAAGTTCATCGAGGCTGGTGTTCTCTGCGTTACGTGCGAGGAGAAGTAGGGAATGCCAAGGACTTCCACCAATTCCTGCTTAGCTCCAATCACGTGACTAGGCGGGGGAGGGTTTTGAAATCGATGAGTGAGCGAGAAATAAATGTTCAACCTCCGCTTGGCCAAAAAGATCAGATTACCGACGTCTCCGATTACCACCCTTCTCCTGCAGGTACGGGCGGAAATTAACGCCACTTTCGCTCCCCCTGGTGTCGAAAATAGAAACCACGGCCATCCCGGGCTAAAAAAATTCGGCAATTAAACAGAGTAAAAAATATACGTATACACTAAAGTAACTGTATATTATTATTATTATTATTATTATTTAAAGCTGCAGGATACACTTAAATTTTCCAAATATATTTTTCTCCCTCCCCCTGTAAAGGTTCGAATTATATTGATGTATAATTTAATCCGGATGCTGAAATTAGATGAAGATCACGTGTAATTTTTCCTTCTTCCGTATCAACTGAATCGTTTGTTTGTTTGTAATTATATTCTACAAGTCACACGTCCTCCATGTTTTTTCCTACTTCAAGAAATGTCCACGCATATACCCCCCTTATGATTCGTTTTAAATTATCGAAATTTTTGGCTCCTTAACTAGAAGAATATTCTATTCCTGATCAAAGTTAATCGTTAGGAGTGCTCGTCGACGAGATTTTCTATCAAATTAACTTGGCATAAATTCCGACGCCTGTAATTTTGGCTTAAGCATCGCTTACTCCGGTTATACGTTTAATACTTTCTGTGTAAAATTAGTTGTTTTTTTCTCTATAGATTAATTGTAAATAGGTTTGATTATTTCCTATCGCTCACGGAAATTATACCTCTTTTTGGTTTATTAACCTGTAAGAAGCCACTGTTTTAATAAAGTATGGCTCCTTTGTTTATAAGAGTGTGGCTCCTCTAAATTTACGCTCCTTTCTGCCTGTATTAAGTGTGGCTCCTCTAAATTTATGCTCCTTTCTGCCTATATTAAGTGTGGCCCCTCTAAATTTATGCTCCTTTCTGTCTATATTAAGCGTGACTCCTCTAAATTTATGCCCCTTTCTGCCTATATTAAGTGTGGCCCCTCTAAATTTATGCTCCTTTCTGTCTATATTAAGTGTGGCTCCTCTAAATTTATGCTCCTTTCTGTCCATATTAAGCGTGACTCCTCTAAATTTATGCCCCTTTCTGCCTATATTAAGTGTGGCCCCTCTAAATTTATGCTCCCTTCTGTCTATATTAAGTGTGGCTCCTCTAAATTTATGCTACTTTCTGCCTATATTAAGTGTGGCTCCTCTAAATTTATGCTCCTTTCTGTCCATATTAAGCGTGACTCCTCTAAAGTTCTATATTAAGTGTGGCTCCTCTAAATTTATGCTCCTTTCTGCCTATATTAAGTGTGGCTCCTCTAAATTTATAAAGAGTATTGCTCCTTTCTGCCTGTAATAAGTGTGGCTCTTCTAAATTTATGAAGAATATTGCTCTTTTCAGCCTATAGTGTGGCTCCTATACGAAAAAATAGAGGATTCTTTCTGTTTATAAAGGTTAACTTTATTATTCATTAAATTTATTTTATTTCTTTGATTTAAGAACTGCATAATAAAGGATGAAATTTGCATAAGTATCAGCACAAAAGTCTCGTGAATAAGAAATTTCTATTAACACTCGAGACACTTGATCTCGATACAAAGAAACGAAGTAATCTACTTGTACAGTACAACCTGACAATCACGCGTTTTTCGAATTTCCTCTTACACAAAGTACTCTACTCTGTGAAATTTCTCATTTCTCATTACGTGATTTTCAACAATCGATTTATTTGAATAGTAGTTTTTTCCCTCGATTCTTCTGTTAAATGATGGGTTAAATTGAATTCCAATTCGAAAATTAACTTTGCTTTTCATAGGCAATTGGCAATTTCAATTGTTTTTTCGATAAAGAAAATTAATAGAAAAAGCTTCCACGTCATCTTTATGAAGTTTATGTGGCATTTTATAAATAAGTGCCATTAAAAATTGGAAAAAAATGGCCGAGATACAATGTTATAAACGAGTTTATTCATACTACATACATATAAATATATATTTTAAGATACTATGCATTACTTCTTAATGGTTTGGAACGATTTCTTTGTGTAGTAATCTGTAGGATGATAGCTGAAAGATACTTCCCTTCAGATCTTTATTTAAAAAACACGAGTTTAGTAGGATGCATGTAGAAAGTGTCATATATAAAGAGTAATATGCACTCTTCAACAGCATTAAGTACCATTCTATAGCTCAAGAAGCACTATATGTAGCCTTGTGTAATCCTAATGTTTTGAGTAAAGAGCTACAGGAGAGTATTCTATCAGATGAAGCATCATCATTCTTTAAGCCATATTTTAATGCTTCCAAATTTCTCCTACTTACCTCTAAAAATTAGGAATAAAAAAAAGGAGAATTTTAGGAAAATTTAGCAAAAAATAATCCTAAAATAGTGTCTTTAAGTGCACTGAACCTAGCACTAAACCTCATATAATCCTAACGTTTCTCCCAATACTCGAAGCATCATTTTAAATTCATTTTCAAATTAAATATCAATATAATTCTCAAAATTTCAACATAAAGGATGCTCCAGTCTGGGGAGCAGCTTAAATTATAGTAAAGTGTCTCAAGACAGACACACCACACACATATCTCAAGCTGTTCTTTCAGATGATCTTACAGTCATTTTTTATAACATTTTTTTCATAAAAATGTAAGAAAATTGTAATAATTAATTGCTATTTTCCTTTTCTAGGATGCTCCAGCATCCGTTTCACTAGGTTTAAGAATGGAGGAGATGATCTTTAATCTGGCAGACACGCATTTCTTCTTCAACGATCTTGAGGTCGGCCATTTTGTAAATATTAAAATTTCACTATTTAAAATTTAATGAAAAATCCACAGATAAAAAAAAAAAAAACGAATTTCTTTTCTCTAGGAGTGCGACCAAGTACACATCGATGACGTATCTTCTGACGACAACGGACAGGACCTCAGGTACGAAACGTCACCGTGAATTACCATAATTTAGGGGGGAGGGATTTCGTGAAATTTTCCAGTGTTACTTTTATTTATTTATTTATTTAATTTAATTTAAAAAAAAGAAGAGGAATTCAATTCAGCTCAGTATAATCATAACAGTTGGTGGGACTATTTTTGTAGCAGTTACAATTTCCAAGCGGATGGATTTCACGCAGCAGCCAGTAACGCAAGCCTATGCCTGGCCACAGGAGTAAGAGGAGGAGTGGATTGGATGAGGAAGCTGGCTTTCAGATACAGAAGAATCAAGGAAATATATAATCAGTATCGTAACAACGTCGGAGGTAAGGGGGAGAGTGAGAGAGAGAGAGAGGGCGTGAAAAAAAGAGCGCTCGTGCATTCGCTCGACCCCTTTGTGACGTCAACCAATCGTCATCTATCGTTACAGGTCTACTGGGACCGGCCAAAAGAGAACAGTGGCTCCATCTGCGTTCAGAAATTGAAACTTTGACGGATAGCTGGTTGACATTAGCTTTGAAGTGTTTGTCCATCATTCATTCCAGGCAAGGATTCTTCGTCCCCTATTTTATTTAGTTTCTTTTTTTTTTTTCTTAAACTTTTTATCTGTTCCTGTGTGGTCCTCTATACCCTCTCGCGCTTCTTTTCTTTTTTTTTTTATGTCTTTTAATGGATTGCCAGATGATATTTCACGGCAATCAAAGCTAAATTATTAGTGTTATTCTAACAATTATCGACTTTAAGGGGAGAGGAAGTTGTAAAGATGTAGTTGTAAATTATACGAGAAGGAATATTTTCGAATATTTCAGGTCGAACTGTGTTAGTGTACTAGTAACGACGACCCAATTGGTCCCTGCGCTAGCTAAAGTACTACTTTACGGTCTAGGAGGGGTCTTTCCAATCGAAAATATGTACAGCGCAACTAAAATAGGTAATGTTTTTTTTTTATCTCCCTTAACACTTTCTCTTGTTAAAAATCCTATTTTTCTATCCCTCTCTCCACTTTTTTTACAGGTAAAGAAAGCTGTTTCGAGCGGATAATTTCAAGATTTGGTAGGAAATGTACCTATGTAGTCGTTGGAGATGGAAGGGATGAAGAGACGGCTGCTAAACAGGTTAGTTTATGTTTTAAACACATAAAAAACAAAGGTATTATATAATATTTTTTTGCTAAAAATAAACTTTAAATCTTTAAATATTTACAAATTCAATGTATTTTATAAATAGGAACGATCGATATCTTAGAATAAACATGGAATAATTTCAAAATAGATGATAGTTTGGTGGGGGGGAGAATAAGAAATAATAAACACTAGAGGAATGATTGATGTAAACATTTCAATTATTTAAAAATAAAAAAATATATATATTATCATCATTATTTAAACAACTATTTTAATGATAATTAAGTTTGTTTTTAGAAAAATAAACTTTAAATGACATTTTTAAAGAGGTTAACAGGGTCAGCTGTTGTGTTCTTATTGTGAATGAATGCGTTGAAGACGTGTTGATGTACTGTTCTTATTTTAAGACAAATCATTAATTTTATAATTTATACTGTATATTACGAAAGGTAAAATTCCATAGATTAATTGTGAAACTGTATCGCTTCTATACCTAACTGGGGTGGTGTATAGTTAATTTACTTTACGATCTCCCCCCTTTTTTACTTTCCAGGCTGTATATATAACAGAAGAAAAATATGGCTCCCAAGATTTTTGGACATGGGACCTTGAAACCTCGAGAAATACAAAAAAATTCGGAGTTTTTCCCCCCTTTATCACGGTTTTTTCACCCAGTTTGAAGCTCAATAACTCCTGTGCCCCTTGTCGAAAATTACTGAAATTTTGCAGGGAGGTTTGTGTATTGGGGGCATCGATTCTATTAAATTTTGGTGGTTAAAGGTCGATGAGGTGAGGAGATAGAGGGGATCACGTGTCGTATTTCGAGTTTAATTGGACTTAATGATTTTACTCATTATTAGCATTTGTAATATTTAATTAAACCCATCTCTATCCTCGAAATTAAGCTTCTTGCCATTTTATAGTATTTAACGATATAAGGTTTTTTAAATAAAATCTCAACAGATGGCGCCACACGCAATTTTAACTCCTGCTGGGAAAGTTAGNCGATTCTATTAAATTTTGGTGGTTAAAGGTCGATGAGGTGAGGAGATAGAGGGGATCACGTGTCGTATTTCGAGTTTAATTAAACTTAATGATTTTACTCATTATTAGCATTTGTAATATTTAATTAAACCCATCTCTATCCTCGAAATTAAGCTTCTTGTCATTTTATAGTATTTAACGATATGAGGTTTTTTAAAATAAAATCTCAACAGATGGCGCCACACGCAATTTTAACTCCTGCTGGGAAAGTTAGGCAACTCGCTAGATTGTTTTTTAGCGGTTATGAGGCTTTAAACTCCACAGAAGAGCCTCACAATTCGTTAAAAATGGCTCGTACAGGACAAACCAGAGCTTAAATCTTTCTTTTGGTGTTTTGCTCACATTTAAATTAATGATTTTTAGCAGAGATAACGAGTACAACTAATTTATCACGTCGCCTATCTGACTGTAACGGGAGAAGATGTACAATTTTTATGTAATGACCCTCTAAATTGCAGAAACATGGCGAAACGATGGTTTCTCCGCCCCATTAACTATACAATTTCTAGACATGTGTCTCTTTTTAGATAGCACCGATTAAGAAGTGTACAGTAAGAACATATCTAAACATATCGTGTATTTTAATGTATATATATAATTATATAATATAGTCTATATATATATATATATATATATATTTTTTTTTTGTGTATTTACTTAGCTGAACTTTCCATTTTGGCGCATCAGTGGTCATTCCGATTTAGCTGCTCTCCATCACGCCCTGGACTTGGGACATCTTTGATTTCGACTCCGCAGCAAGATCCGTACTTGATGAAGTCCGGCCTCCATGAAATGAAGAAAAAATAACGATTTAAAAGAAAAAAATGGACTCCATTCCATTAGAAGACATAAAAAAAAATAAAACAAGAAAAATGGTATTTTCCGCTTGAGATCTATGGCCCGCGTGTGGTTTATACGAAGCGAAAATACAAACCTGGTATCGAGAAAGATGGAGATCATCACCCGTTGGGATTAATGAAGAAATATGTCGAACGATATTTGATTTCATGTTGTACATAGTTCCGGATCTGGAGGATCCGTACTTTGCCTATAAAACAAAATAAAAAAAAACCAATAAAAAATTAAGAAAAAATCTCCTTATCCTAAATTCGAGATCCCTAAAATGGATTTTTTTTTTGTTCTCTCTCTCTCGCTCTTTTTCTCTAAACTCTGACTCTCTCTCTCTCTCTCTCTCTCTCGCTCTCACACACACTCTCTTCTATTCTCTCTTCCTGTTCTTCCCTGTTTGAAAAGAATTGTAAATCAATGTATTTTTATTTTCTGACGGAAATAAATTGCAATTATCAAATCTCTGTAGTCTTTGTAATTATTGTACTGGGTGGTCCAGAAATCAGTTGACCAAATGGCTTAAACTTCGTTAATTTTGTGAAAAGGTACTTTGTTTGTGATTATATCTGAAACACACAGGAACGTGGTTAATTGAATTTTGGGCTAACCTGTAGGCTATATCGAAACGTTTTAAAGAGTATTTTCTTTAAAATGTATTCGAATTTATTAATATATAAAAGAAAAGAAAACAAAAGATTAAATTATAATGCTAAAGATTGTTTATTTTGACATTTTAACAATTAATTAATATGCTATTTAATTGAAAAATAGATAATCGGTTTTATATAAAAAGTTGTGATTAAGCTTCCTTTAAAATAGAGATCAGTCTTTTAACTCTGCTTAAAGGAGAGATCAGTCTTTTAAGCAGAGTTGAAGGATTGATTTCTTTCCCCTTTACGCAGAGTTGAGAGAATGATCTCCCCTTTAAGCACAGTTGAGGGACTGATCTTCCTCCTTTAAGCTGAATTCAGGAACAGAGCTTCTCTTAAACTAGAGTTAGGGGACTGATCTTTTCCTTTAAGGGGAGAAATCACTCCTTTAATTTAACTCTGCTTAAATGGTAAACCAGTTCTTTAACAAGTTTTTTAATGAAAATATCCCCTTAATTCTGCTTAAACAAGCGATCAATACTTTAACTGACTTCCCCCTTTAGGGATAAAGGTCACTTACAGGACTGATCTCTCTCTCTCTCTCTCTCTCTTTAATTCATTTAGATTCCTTTAAAGAGTTAAGCCGATTCTCTCTCTTTAAAAAAGAAAGGGATCAGTTAGCTACCGACTACAGATCACATCAAGAATCTTGAAACACGTAAAATTGTACAGAATGCAGAACAAATCGGCAAGTCTTTCAACTTCGAAATCCTCACTTAACACAAAGACACTAGTTATTGTTTACGTCCCTGAACTAGATAATGCCGAAATATTCGTAATTATCTCCCCTGTTCTTTGGCCTTTTTTCAAGAAGATTCGAGTAACAATTGCTCCAGTTAATTCAGTCTGGCTATCTTTAACAGATCCTAGAGAAAAAAATAAACAAACAAACACGAAAAAATTTATTTTTTTTTAAGTAAATAAATAATGCTATATTGTTTCTTCCTTTGTTATTGTTCGCTCGACAATAAATCGATTGTTTATTCGGTAACTAAACTCTTCCTTCATACAAGAAACGACTCAACACTCAGTCATGCAACAATACTGTGTTTAACTTACATATATTAAATAGTGCATATCTAGTAACTTGCAGTGAAACCTGTGTAAAACGGACTCTACCGAATATATATTCCGTTTTGGATAGGTTATTTTTAAAACAGGATAGATTCTAGCCGGAGCCACCATATAAGTGAAGCATAAGAGTTGTACTGTACACTCATAGATACAATATACAGTATACGTTATATGGATCTATAGTGTGTATTTACATATACAACTGACCGGTATGAGGAGGCCTAAAAGGACCATGCTGGGGTCAACCGGAAGTTGAGGGGGGTAGCCACTAATGTGCATCACGCCGCCCATATAATGCATAAAATAAATTTTTTAAATTTTATATTAAATACGAATACATTATAATAAACATTCTTCTTGTTATAATTTAATTTTTTATACGTAAAAAAAACAATTGAAAATAAAAAAAATTCTTACTCTAATACATTTCGCACCATCTAGCGGTACGATTTGTAACTATTTCTGGATATTCCCTAAAAAATAAAACAGTTTAAAAATAAAAATTAGTAAGAAATTTCCTGAATATTTTCTCTAATTTATGTTATTTCATAATCCTTAATTGTTAAATGCTCTTTGTAATATGCCAAAACTTCTTACTTAAACAGAAGGTACTGTATATGTAGGAGCTCCTGATCACTTAAACAGCAGGTGTGTGAGACTGCTGTTTAAGTGATCAGTTAGGAGCTCCTAATCGATGAATCTTCAGTCTGGTTCTACTATCAATTTTAGAATGGCCTAGTATTTTTATGTACTGTATTATCGTAGTTTATTACAGTTTAAAACTGGAAGAGTTTACTACTGTATCAGTTTTATAAATTGTAATTTACGCAGAAGATTATAAAACACTTCAACAGCAGGTATATAGTATGCAATAGGCCAATAGGCTCACGTATAGTAGCTGTAGAAAATTGTTCTGTATGTGGGCCTATTGCAAAAACCTATTGCTTATGTTGTATACATGCAGAACACTTAAAAATCAGTATCTTAAAACTGCTGTTTAAGTGTTCTGCATCTACTAAATGCTTTCTCTTTGTAATATTCCAAAACCTCTTACTTAAACAAAAGGTACAATACATATAATTCAAATAGGAGCTACCCCACCAGTGGGCGAGTGACAAAACCTCCCAACATTGAGGATGGAACCCATGGCCAACTCGTCGTGGGTTCGAGCCTCGCCAACGGGCTAGTCACGTGAAATTTCCGAGCTTTCTAACATCTTGCGGGGATTAAAACAGAAAAAATTCAAACGTCTAACTGTTTATTTAAGTCGTAAAGGCCCGGCAACTAAAGGGCCTTTTTCTAAATTACAGTATGTTTTAGTTTACCGA
The DNA here is from genome assembly GCF_000671375.1 of Centruroides sculpturatus. NCBI lineage: Eukaryota > Metazoa > Arthropoda > Arachnida > Scorpiones > Buthidae > Centruroides > Centruroides sculpturatus. The sequence continues at coordinate 59,242 of NW_019385747.1, read as the reverse complement.
ATAATATTGAATACGGCCCGCATCCGATATACGTGTATTTGACTGGCCGTTTGCTACGTTTTATTTTGAGGCCCCGCCCCTTACATTATACAAAGAAACAAATAGGGAGCTCATTAGATAAAGTGTGAGGCTCAATATGGAAGAAACACGTTTCAGTTAGGTAGTTCGAACCTTTGAAAAACTTAACAGAAGATTGTTGTATTACTGAACTCCATTAATTGGTTCGAAATTTCTCATATTACTTTTAAGTGTAACCAATTAAAACTAATTGGGTTTGAATTTCACTTTCCTTCGTCTTTTTGTTTGTTTATTTATTTGTCGAGTTTTGTAACTTTTATTTTGTTAGAATTTCCATTAAATATTTATCCAGTGGCACTTTAAGCGGGGTACACGTCTACCAGTACGTGGCTTTATATGTCTCGGGGGGCCTTCAGGAATGATACATTTTCTGGGGCCCCCTACAACTGTCTTTCTCTTACTGTTTAGACATTATTTGATCTCGTCATAGGGGTTAAAGTATGCATTGTGTGTGGTAATAATGTAAGGGTCGAGTCAACTGGAATTAATTTGGATCCCTTAAATTAGGGGCCTAGGTCGTTAACGAGTGCGATTTAGACATTATCAAGTGTATAAAGGAGGGACAGAAATCAACTAAATTCATTTGATGGAGTGTGGGCCTATATGGAGTGCCGATGGAGTGTTTTTATCTTTGTATAACGCACATATAGATCTGATATGTAAGTTATTCCTCGGTGTATTGCTTTTAGTAGTGACGTTCTCGTATAACGCTTCTCTATGTACTGTACTGTACAGTATTACTACATTCTTCAAGCGATGAAGGTAAGACATAGGCCTTAGCAAACTGGGAAATTGTCTAGAACCCGGATCTGGCAAGAGGCCCTTAAATCGATTCTTGAATTCAAATATATATAAATAAATGTGTTAAGTATACAGTAAACAATGTAAACATTCGCAGCTTCGCTAATTCGGGCCTCCTAGTTTCGCTAGGGCCCGAAATTTCCTTAATTTGACACACTTATAAAAAAGGATTTCAAATGAATTAATGTAAACGTAGATTAATTTACTTCAATGAAAAATTTATACTGGAGGATACTTCAAAAGTCAGTTAACCTCGAGTTTTTGTATGAAATTTAGCATCGTTTATGTATTGTTTTATTTTATTCTGTACTTTTACAAAATTTGTATGGACGATTTCGTGTTTAAATAGTTAACTAACTTTTGTAACTAATAAAAACACAACCTCCCAAAACGGGACATTTTGCCGTTCCGTTTTAAACAGGTTTTACTGTAAAATAGCAAATAAAGGGAAAAAAAAACAAAATAACGAGTTCGATTTCTTGAGTAGAAAAGTGGGTATTAGTCATAAATTTTCGATAAAAATAGGCCAGTGAATGGTACAAATATCATAAAGACCTGTCTATCTGGTCATGAACATGAATAAAACAATCTGGGTTACGTTGACCTGCGGTACATCCTATATAATTTTTTTTTCTTGTTTCCCCTGAACTTCACCCAGTGTGATACGTGGTGTATAATTAAGGTTAACTTGTTTAAAATACCTCTTTTCAACGTTAAGTAATCTTAATAGGAGACTTATACAGTTTATATATAACCCAGAAAATACGTATTTTAAAACAGTATAGATCGGCTGACGTAACATTCGAACTTTTGACAATCCCCCTTTATAACAATACGCCTTTTTTAACGTAATTTTTTGCCCTATTTAAATGTCTAACACCTAATTGCATAAGGTTATAAAATTTTAATTATTATATATCCTAATATTATGATAAATAGCCTTTACGTATAGTCTGTAAACTAGAATCTGTTCTGTGCCTTATAAATATGGATTTCTAGTGTTTACTATAGCTAACGATTATATAAATATTTTCGAAATTTTATTGAGTTTTTAATCCTCTCTCCCACAATTTTATGCTCCAGCACGTTGGTCGGACACGAACCCACGACCAATTTCAGTGGGTTCAAAGGGTTTAAACATCTCTTCAGAGGTGTTATCCACTAGGATAACAGTAGGCCAGTGCCAAATTAATCACTGGTATGGGATTCTGTAGAAAAGCTTGGAGACAAATTATTCCAATGAGCAAAATTTTATTTAATTTTTTGAAGGTTTTTGGGCAGATAAAGTGCCACGTGGTCTAGGGTGTAAGGTTAAACATCTCGATCACTTCTATGGTTATAATCTATGGAATTTTTACTCGATCCCAAAGAGAGACAAGTGCCCTATTTTCCCCCTTTGAGAACCCCATACCCACTAGGCACCTGAGGAAAATGCTTAGGGGTCCGAAATTTGAAAAAAATAAGCAATTTTACCGTGCAATCGTATACCACAATTTATAATTCTTAAGCTATAATTACACGTTTAATTACGTAGAGGGGACCCAATCTTCCTTGCCTAGAGGGCCCGGAAGGCCTTAATCTACCACTTCAATTCCTGAAGTCGTGCTTCTTATTAATAAATAATTTAATTTAAAGTTATTCCGTACACAATTTAACCTAAAATGGTGCATTTTTGTACATTAAATCGGTAGATTTTTTTTACGTGTAAACGAGTTAAAACGCTTGATGTAGACGTTACGAACATCCTTAAACACGTAAATTTAGGTTGATTCTCACGAGTAGTGTGTTATTTATTTATTTATTTATTTGTTTGATTTTTTAAAATTAAACCTCAAATAAAAAAATTACACATTTGTAATTTCCTATTGTGTCTACAATACAAGTCCCACTTATCGATTACGTGAATCGTGATAGTTAAATTTAAAATACTACACGAAGACTTCCTTAGAGGGAAGAGGAGCCTGGCGACCTTCTACAACACTATAATAGAGAAGAATGGGCGTATGTGCGATATACGTGATCTATAAATTCAGTAGGTCATAAAAATCACGGGTCACCTTATGGTTTTGCCACGTTTATTTGGTAATTTTGGGCCTTAACAGAAAATAATAATAAGGTGCATGATGTAGTCCACATACAGGTTTTATTTATTTCATATTTACAACATAAAATAAATTATTTTATGTATGTTAGGTTAAATTATGCATTAAAATTGTGTGTAAAAATTGTAATCTAACATCTCTTCCAGGCTATGGCCTTAAGCTATCACGAGCTGAAGAGGCCCTTTATCCCGCTACGAAATAATAATACATGTAAATGAGTGATACACTAAGCTGTATACTCGTAAAGCCAGGCCCCAAAGCTATAGACTCATAAGGCGAAGCTCAAAACTATAGTCAAAAGGCGAGGCCCCACGCTATAGTTTCATAACCAAAGCTCCAAGTTATAGATTTAAAAGGCGAGGCCCCAAGGTATAGTCTCATAACTCGAGGCCCTAAACTACACTTATTTAGTCCACGTGCAGATCTGCCGCTTTCTCTCTTTAATGTAAATTAAAGAGTAATTTTTCTTATTAGTTTTATTTTAAAATAATTATTTTTCGAATAAAAAACTTTATAATTAAGAAAAAAATTAATTTATTTATTAAATAATATTTTAATTAATTAATTAACTTATTATATGGAAGATCGGATCTATATTTTAGGGCTTCCTACTAGCCAAATCTAGTAGGAAGCCCTAAAATATAGAATTTAATGACGAAAAACAACCACTAAAATGACCCAAAAATTGAATCTTGATGTAAAAAAAACACAGAAACAGCATCAAAACTGAATTTTTCACGTAAAAACACAGAGTTGCCTCCGAAAATATAACATTTCACCAATGATATCCACCTTCTAACAACGACCACCTCTAAACGGCGGCCATTTTTTTCAGGATTTTTCTTCTACTTTTTGAACAAAACTGCATTCAAAATAACTTGTAAACAAGGCCATTTTATGCACCCGCCATTGGCGGTCGTTCACAAGTTAAATTGTATTTTTATAGCTTACAAAGAAGGGTGGAGACTCACATCTATGAATGGCGCAGGTCAATATCGTCTCCTTTTTTTTTTAATAATAGAAATATTAAATAAAATTAAGTTTTATCTAGGGCTTAAACACATTTAAACTATAAAAATCTTTCAACAGAATAGAAAATTGAAATTTCTAGACTATGAAGAGGATGCGAAGAGAAGGAAAAGGATGCGAAAATTTATGATTTTTACAGTGTTTAAGGTATTCTTTTATGCCTTTTTTTTGCATTAAAATAACCCGATTTACGTATTTATACAGTTAATAACGTCATTAAATTAAACTCAATCAAATTAATTTACATTATGTCTTCATTTATATAATCTAGGAAGTGTAATTAAAAGCAAAAAAATGAAGAAATAAAAATAATTTAAGGCCTAAATATCATTAAAAAAGTAGTCTTAGATTTGATATGAATCAACAGACAATGATGTAAAGATAATAAGTATATTAGGAAGTACGAGGTCAGGGGATGATTGATGGTCAAATTAGGGATCGATCATCATAAAATTGCCTTACTAGTTTTAAAGCCCTTAGGTATGTATGTATGTATGTATGTACTGGCACAGCTATTTTAGCATAAATACTAAGAAAAAATGTGATTAAAATTGCTAAATCGTTAAATAAGGAGTAGGATTTTAAGTTAAAAACCTTAAAATCTTATTCCTTAAAGTAGGGAATACGTAAGAAAGCAGAGAATATACCGTAAAAAACAACAGTAGAGTTTCAATTTCCGATAAATAAAACGAAATAGAATACGGTCGATCGACACTTAAAATTGCTAAATCCTTAAATAAGGAGTAGGATTTTAAGTTATAAACATTAAAAATCTCATTCCTTAAAGTAGGGAGAATGTAGGAAAGCTGAGAAATATCGAATAAACAATACTTTAATAGGTAAAACGAAATAGGGATAGATCGATCGAAACACTTAAAATTGCTACTAAATCCTTAAATAAGGAATAGGATTTTAAATTATAAACATTAAAAATCCCATTCCTTAAAGTAGGGAGAATGTAGGAAAGCTGAGAAATATCGAATAAACAATACTTTAATAGGTAAAACGAAATAGGGATAGGTCGATCGAAACACTTAAAATTGCTACTAAATCCTTAAATAAGGAATAGGATTTTAAATTAAAAACCGTAAAATCCTATTCCTTAAAGTAGGGAGAATGTAGGAAAGCAGAGAATATGCAATAAAAAAAAAATAAACAATAGTAGAGTTTCAATTTCCGATAAGCAAAACGAAATGTGGAACACTCGATCGACACTTTCGTGAAGAGTTTCACGTACTGATTCACCAAGGATTCATTGAAGCATCCAATCACACTTCATCTAGAAGATATAATTCTCGACGACATCCCAGTCCAGTTGGTGGTCGCCTTAACACGAAACTTTTCAAGGTTAGCAGCGTTAAAACGGGGACAGAATTGACGATGCAAGACTGGCGATTCCCCCTGGCACACAAGGAAGTGGACTAACTTTTTTCTTCTTCGCCATTTTTTATTTATTTATTTATGTTTTCTTCTTTCTTTGCTCATGTCACATCCCTTCTAGAAGCAGCAAATCTTGCTCCTTCCGAGGGAATTTTTGTCATGGATGTAAATCTGTATGGATGATCGCTTTTTGGATATATCAGGATAACCGCAATGGATAATCCCACTGTTAGAAAATGCTGTAAATTCATGGATACGAGAGAGCAGGTTAGTGACCTTTTCCTAATTTTAAAAAAAGTTTTGGCTATTAAATCAATAGGAACCATTAAAAATTTTTTAAAAAAACAATCTTTTTAATGGTTCCTATTGATTTAATGGCCAAAAATTACGAGGGAAATCGCGATTCTCGTGTTTTAAGTAGGCACCCCTCCAAACTTTGTTTTTTTAGTACAGTCCACCCTCCCAAAAAACCAAATTTTGGAGGGGTGGGCCGTTCAAGTGACTTAATAATGATTAAAATAATTATAATTAACCTCACTATTCGCAAGTAATCTTAAATTTTTGACACCGTAAAACTACAAATGGGCAAAATTGAAAAACCTCTTCGACACGATATTAGTTTCCTGACGGTGGGAAATCAACTTAATTTTTAAAAAATGCAGCTTAATTCTCATTAAAATAGTATAGAACTTAATTAGAATTATTGTCTAAACGTTAATTAAGTTTAATTTTAATTAATTATAATAATTTTCGAATGGTATGTGGTAAAAAAATGCCGGCTTAAATAATTAATTTTTAATGTTAATTTACGGTTAAATACAATTAAAATTACAGAAAAACAATTTAATTTTTCGTTTAATGTTAATTTACGGTTAAATACAATTAAAATTACAGAGAAATAATTTAATTATTCGTTTAATGTCAATATACGGTTAAATACAATTCAAATTATGGAGAAACAACGTAATTATTCGTTAAAAAATCACTTATAAGTGTTTTTCTCTGTAAGGTTCGCAAGCTTGTGTTTCTTGTGTCGTCTCCATTATACAAAGGAGACTAACGGAGGTTGAAAGTCCGGTATTTCTACGTATAAAGCTCTGTTTTCTCTTCTATCCTCGTTTCAACCGATAAGTCGGAGTTAAAAAAAAATCCCTTAAAAATTCCCTAAACGAGAGCATCACTGTTAGTAAATCTGATTATAGAAATAAAAAAAAAGAGAATAAAAATAAATTTTCCTGTTAATTTATAGCATATTTAAATGTAGGACGAAACCTAATTAAATATTCAAACTTGAACATCGATTTTTGTTAGATAGTAACAATATTTAAAACTTTTCAAGATTATTTTATCTTTTGACCTAGAAAATTCTTGAATTATTTTATTTATTTTTTTTTCTCTGTAAACTAGAAAATAACAATGTTTGCTGCTCTAAAAATTAATGTCTTTCTTCAATTTCAAAATAACTTCTCGAGTAAAAGGTATTGTTTCTATTCTTTATCTTTGTTTTTCTTGATTTTTTTTTTTTCGGTAGAGCTAGAAATTTTAGATCTTTTTCTTGCAGACTAAACAGGTCAGTCCAGTTAGAAGTCGATGATTTTCGTTCCAATTCAAGTTTGACATAAAGAAAAGGTCAATGGTTAATCCAATATTGCTGTCATTTGTCTCCATTTGCATGCAATTAGATCATTATCGAGTCTATAACCTGGTCCGAGCTACAGCTTACAGAGTTATTTACGAGGCCTCAAACTGCCAAGGCCTCAAACTATGGACCTCAATGTATTACTTAATGGAAGGATAGGGTCTCTTATAGCTTACAGGAAACACTATCCTTCTATCCTTCTAAGAAAGAAACTCTACGCTGTGAGGTATCAAATTATGAGATTTCAGAGCCTCTTCAAGCTTTTAAATGTAATACTTAATAGAAGATTGGGGCCTCTTATAGCTTAGAGCCACACGTTTGCTATATATAGAAACTTTGCTAATTTTTAGAGTGTAAAACATTCTAAAATACAGGAAAAATTATCCTATCCTTCTCCATGTTTGAATGATTATTAAAAAGAAAATAATAATTTCCTATAATAACTACGAATACCTCATGCTATGAGCTCTCAAACTGTGAGATTGCTGAGCCTCACGGAACTTCGGGCTTTTAACTACGAAGGCCTCACGCTACGAAATCTTTATAAGACTGTAGAGCTTCACATTAGATAGCCTGTACAGCTTAGAGCCTCACTGCACAGAAATTCTACTAATTTTTAGAGTGTAAAACACTCTAAACTACAGGAAAAACTATCCTTCTCCATGTCTGAATGATTACTAAAAAAGAAAATAATAATAATTTCCTACGTTTGTATACACAACTATGAGGCCTACCATTAAAATCTCATAAAGTTTAGTACTTAACCAAGTATACAGATGTAAAAAAAGTATATTATTACAGGTAAAGTTTAGATTACCGTTAAGAAATTATCAACGGAAGATATCAAATAAATAGTGTTATTTATTAAGAGATGAGTCAAATGCTTCCCTCTTTTGTCAGACCCCATTTTAAGAACTTGTTCCAAGTATGTCAGTGGCAATGAACTCAATACTTCCTATTTAATAATATCCTACATTCGAATATCATCATCATCATCATCATCATCACATCATTCGAAATTCTTTGTTCAGCTAACCTTCTGATGAAATTTACTTCGTTGAAATCGTTACGTGTGGCCTTCCTGGTTGATTGTCTCGTTTAACTACTATAAATTCGTGTATAAAATAATTATTCTGTGAATTTGAAAATTTAATTTAATTATTTTGACTTAAAAAAAATCCATATACACAGCCTAATTCCCCCCCCCACTGCTGTTCGTTTACGTCTGGTTTAGGGCCTCATTTCACTGCTCGTTAATAATATTATCTGTCCTTTATCTGGTTCCGATAATGAAGGGCCCTAAAACAGATCGATAATGTAGTGAAAATACTGTAAATTGTTTAATAAACTGGCTTTTTAACACCTTCAGCGGTCAACTGAATTTTGGACCATCTTTGTTATTAATAGTCTATATATAGATAACGTATTAACGCTTGTATAACACGCATAACTCAGTGTTAAAGCATAGATATATCCGGCCATCAGTGGTGGGGCCTCGCGTGGTTTAAGGCCTCATTTCGTCGCTCGTTAATAATATTTTCTGTCCTTTATCTGGTGCCGATAATGAATTTGGGCCCGGGGCCTTAAAATCGTTTAAAACGGATCGATAAATGTAGTGGAAATACTATAAATTGTTTAATAAACTGGCTTTTTAACTCCGTCAGCGGTTAACTGACTTTTGGACCACCCTTAGTTGTCAATAGTTTATAAATAACGATCCATATCCAACCTTTTTTACTAGAAAAAAAATAATAAACAGTATCTAGAAATCTATACAGAAGTCTGATTATACGATAGAGGCCCTAATTACGTCACACATCAAACGTAATTAGGGCCTCTAATAATTTACATAAGATCAAAGAAACTAAGAAAAATAAATAAATAAATAAATAAACGATCAGTTACTAGAAAAACATAATTCAACTTCGTTTTTATTATTAAACAAAAAGGAAACTTGTAAAGATATAAATGGCACGTCGAGTTGTCAGTCCTAAATTAATAAACTTTACTAACCAACTAACCTGATTTCTTTACGATATTTATGCATAATTTTCTACTTATTTTTTTTTTCTTGAAATTTAAACGGGTTTCCTGTTTTATTACAACTGTTTATACTTTTATAAAAATATAAAAATTAATTCATTATTCATCTCTCTAGAACAGGAAAAACTATAACACAAGATCGTACTTTCTGATACGTCCCACCGATGAAAGCTCCATACAAAAGTCTCGATTTTTTTTTTTTTTTATTTAAATATCTATTTTTTTAAAGAACTTTAATGGGTAATAAATCACGATTGTTTGATGGTGAATTGCTGGAATGATTCTTTTCTTTGAAACTAGTTGATGCATCTCTTCGATCAATAGAAGAATATCCGGTCTGTTGTGTTGATGCAGAGGCCTTGAAAATTTCTATATAAAAAAAAAAATGATAAATTCGTGCAGAAATTTGTAAAAATCGAATTAAATTATGTGTTAAAACGATGGAGGAATCATTAGAATTGTCGTATTTTTAAATTCGGGGAAGTCCTCTTTTAATCATGGCCAAAACCTCGAAGAACGGACACTGACGGAGACATAAAAAAAATGGCCGGTCGTTGTTGAGAGGTAGCCGTTATTTGAGATTCGATTGTATTATATTAACTGCGTATTGTTGATTAGTAGAAATGGTTTTAGGGTATGGGAGACAATAGACTACTCTTGCGAGGCCCTTTCTATAAAAGCATGCTACTTGATATTGTAACTTGCTTTGCAAGGTCCCTTCTCATATAGGCATGCTACTTGATGTTGTAAATCAGCTTTGCGAGGCCCTCCTTAACAATGGCATGCTACTTGATTTCATAAACTAGCCTTGTGAGGCCCTTCTTTACATCGGTATGCTACTTGATATTGTATAAATTCTAGAATTCTAGCGAGTATCAAATTCCAAGGGGTATTTGAGGAATAGAGATAAATTTGAGAAAGACAATTAAAAAATCAAGAATATAATACACAGAAACAAGGCAATGCAGAACAAGACAACATAGAAAAATGGTGGTAAATAACTTATTTTTATGCATTCCAAAAATTATAGTCTCTATAACTGCTCTGAATAAATATTAATTGTTGTATATATAACCTTTACACGAAGATTATGACAGGTAAATGAGAATTATAATGTCATTTCCGCGTATCCATACTTTTATACATGTAAATCACGCTTCAAAATCCCCCCAAAAAAGGACACATGCAGGTGTTGCCTGTAGGGAAATTAGTACAAAGCTTATTTATTATGCTTTATCTTAACTGTAAACATAAACACGCCTTTAATCTCAACCTTAAATATAACACACCCTATATCCAAATATAGAATATATGTCTCTCTCTAGCCCTCTTCTGTCATGAATCTAATCCTCTTCTATATATGATCCATGTATAAAAGTTTTCTAGTCGCCTCTTCCGTTCAATCAACGTGAATTTTGGTCTACTTCTTCCCATTTTTCACCTATTTGAATATAATTTATGTATTATTATGCTCAGATCTTCAGAATTACTCTCTATATAATTAGGATTGCGTAGATCTTTCTATAAGTTAAGTTTATAATTATGTAGAGGATAAGGCTTTCCGCTCTGGGAGGCCCAGGTTCGATTCCTCGCTACCCGATCACCTCCATTGTGGGCCTGGCCGAACCCACGATAGGTATGGAGAAATGGCCCACAGCGACTCTTCAATATCTGTGTGATTTGACACTTAAACGACACTTTCTATCGAATCCGGCTTCACCAGCAACGTGGAGTTTTCTGAATATTATTCACCTAAATACGAGCCAGTTTCCCATAGAAACTGGAGGATCCCTCTTAAATGGATCGCCCAAATGTTCGGTTACCTTAATCCCATATCGCACATAATGGTAAATATGCCATTAAAAACCTTTAGAAATTGAAATTTTCACTACTAAATGCATTTATTAATCAAATTATCCTCTGCCTAAATCAAGCTTACTTTTCGTATTCGCCATAACAAAAATCCAAAATTCGAGTCATTAAAAATTATTTAAATCACCTGTATCTATTGCTTAAAGGTCAGAATAAATTGTACTTTTATGTCAATTTGACCCCATTCTTACATTTCTATTATTAGAAAGTGTAATAATGAAGACAATTCGACGAAGAAATGTGCATTACTCCGACAAACACGTACTGTAAAGTCGAAATTCCGACTTAGCTCAAGCGTAAACAGAAGGTGCATTTGTTTCGTCACAATAATTTACATTTATACATCATTTTGACATCATTACGACATGAAATGACATCATACTGACGTACAAGTCTACACTAAAACATATCTAGAAGACGAATATATAATTCTTTACCTGCTTAGTCCCAATGTATCAGAACTTATTGTGTTTAGAAGTTCTAGACACAATGTAATTAGTATCTAGAACTTACCACCTTGTGGGTATGGAAAAAGCAATGTAGATATTTGAGGGTTTTTTTTATTACAATTCTTAAGATATAACACTGAAAGGAACTTTCATTAGATTGCAATTTAAAAAAAAACCGTAGGCCTATAAATTCCTACTGCATGTCTGTCCTTCTTTGATCTCGAGAACAGTATTAGATATGTTAAAGACGAGACCAGCCATGGAAACTTTAGGGGCAGGAGACCCGATTAACTATATATGAAATTCCGGTTTGCACCATAAGTAAAGTTATTTCAATTCAAAAGGTTTTCCTTGTAAGGAGTGAGATAGATGACAGCGTTACTCCGTTGTTAAAGGAAAAGCATGATGTACAGGGGCAGCCATTACTAATTTGAGGTGGAGAGCATATATTTTAAGTTAAATAAATTAAAAATTGCAGCCAAGTATTGTGACGATGTCTCTGGTGCAAACCGAAATTTCGTGTATAGTTAATCGGGGCCTCCTGTCCCTAAATATCTGTTATAAATGGCACTTTTTCTTATGATATCTCTTTATATTTTTAACATGCTAATATGTTTATCGCATTCTAAGTTAATATATTCTAATTTATAGATTAACTACACTGATTACAATCAGCTTGTTTTTTCTAAAACAAGTTAGTGTTAATTGGAATCAGTGTAGTTAATCTCTAAATTAAATTGCTTAATTATTGGTCCAACCTTATAATTTAAGTGTGTATAAACTGATATGTACTGTACAGTAATCAGCTTTAAACATATTAAATACAAATTTATACAGCTTATTTCTTATGCCAATTATATAATATACTCACTTCAACCAGAATTAGCGAAATTTTATGAACCATAATGCTACTTTGAATTACTTACAGTAAACAATATACAACAACAATATCCTACGGCAATCGTCACCATATTGTAGCACAAAATGGTAAATGATAAATTACAGCATATGAGTCAAGACTTTCCTGTTATAACCGCTGGTTCGTATATATATTAATAGTCAAACTTCGGTTTGGTGGTACACTATTTATTTGCCTTTAAAACTGGCACTAAACTTGAAGTACGTCGAACAAGAATTAGGCTATAGAAAGTGCTGGATTTATACTTTTATAGGCCCTAAGCTAACGAAAAATTGAGGCTCCTTCCTCATTTTTTAATTGTATAAAAAAATACGTATTAGAGGCCCCTTGAATGCTGCGGCCCCAAACTTTAGCTTAATGGTAAATCCAGTATAGTAACGAGGTCTACTATACAGAAGATTGATTTCGCCATTGTATAAGAAGGGTGGGGAGATAATGGGGGTCGTATTAAGTCTAGTTAATGCCGACCCCAGTAGGGTCGGACTTAATGACGATTATACTCGTTATTAGCATTTATAATTATAAAATCCATCCCTAGCCTGAAAGTTAAGACTTTTGCCATTTTATAATAGTTAAAAACAAAAAAAAAATTTAAATAAAATATGACAACAGATGGCGGCACCAAAATTTTAAATGTTTCCGGCCGCATTTCTTTTATGCAGCGAGAGTGTAGCGAAAATGACGTCAGGAACAGCTATCGCTACACGTCGCTGCATCGTAGTTTAGAAGCGCTTTCCGCTCCAGCGAAACACGGACGTCATAATCTATCCTTTAATTCCAATTACAGCCGAAAGTAGTTCTTTAGTTAAAGAATTACAATATGTAAATAAAGAGATATAAAAAATTGAGCATTTATCTTTCCGTAAATGTGAACAAAGTAAAGAGATAGAAGATATATAATTATATTTAAAATACAGAAATTTTCATGTAAAGATGATAATGTAAGCGCAATTCAAACATCATACATATTTGTAGATAACCGTTCATCTTCCATTAATGAGAATGAGTAGGTATTTTCGCTAGATACATGCGAGACCAGATAGAGAAACCTAAGGGGCCTCCCACCCCTTAAGTTTCGTTTGTTTGTTAAGTTATGGCAACGCAACACTTGGGCGATCTGCCTAGGGAGATCTTTTAAGGGAAACTGGCTCCTATTTAGGTTCTAACAGACTTTGAGAAAACCCGGAAAACTCCACGTGGCTAGCCCGTCGGAGGGAGGCGCGAATCCACGACCGAACTCCCAGTGTTCAGGGTACGAAAACCGCTTGGCCACTGGTGGGCACTCCTTTAAGTTTCCTGAAGAAAAAGTGATCCAACATACGTGTTTCGTAATGAGTTTTTAGTGTTTTTCTTCCTTTTTTTAATGGCTGTGTTCAGCAGAATCAACAGCTGTAACTGAGCGAAGGTGTTTTAGTCGACAGCTGTTATGTAGCGATATGAATCCGCTGAACGATGAGTAACGTATGCGTTGAAACAGGAAGCTGGTAGCCACTTGCATGGGCGCAGCCATCGTTGCTCAGTTGCAGATAGAGAAAGGTAGCGTAAATGAAATAAGCTACTAAATGTAACGTAAAAACACCAAACATGTTACCGTAGAAAGCGTTCGGCAGAAAAATACAGTACTCAACGTCTTCGGAACTGTTCAGTCTGCTGAATGCAGCCAATAAACTCTCATAACTTCTGGTAAGTGTATCTTTCGAAAAATATTTGAGATAAAAGGGCTTCGACGTAGAATCATAATATGCAATAAAAATGGGGTTCCCATTTAAGAAACTGAAGTTGACCCCCATCTTCATCGATTGTAGCACTATCTGTGATGAGATCACTGGCCGCATCTTGTTGTTCCCTTATGATCTGCCATTTTTGATTTAATGGTCTTTCAAGTTATTTTAGTGGATTAATTAAAAAATGGATCATTCTGTATATACACAGTAAATTTCTTGAATATATACGATGTATATTCAAGAATTTCGAAACAAAGTGTACGGTAGTTTCTTGTGATCGTAATTAAGGTATCGTGTTCAATGCTGTTTAAAGAAATATCTATCTGTCCAAATCCAACCAAATTTGGCATGTTAACATTTCAGAACACGTGAAAGACATTTCTGTAAAAAAAGTATTAAAACTTGCCACTACGGCATTTATCGCGCTGCAAGCAAAACATTTTATTTGTACAGTACAAGACAATCACTCTGTACAGAGACCTTAACGGTGTAAGGAATACTGCTCAATGTAGTCTCCATTTTGAAGATGTATAACTTGAAGGCGTAGTGTGTCCAATGGTCAACCGTAAATTGATGCAGTCTTTCATGACATACCGCACATTTTTGCAAATTTAAGACAGGTTTACGATAAATCACGCCTTTCTAGTGTTCCCAGAACCAAAGATCACTTGGATTAAGACCTAAAAAGCCGCAGTAATGAGTTTTAGTGCTAATTGTTTTTAATGAAATGTTTTCCGTATGTCCAAAAATCTCATTATACCAAATTTGGACTGCTAAGAAGCTTTGTAGATAGGAATACTTTATGATCACCAGGTATTTAATTAAATATAGTGTAACAAAGAATAAAATGCAGAAACTGTTACGAAAACATTCAAGAAGTATTCTCATAAATTGTATTTAGCATTTAAGAAAGTGAATAATTTATTACAGCATTTCACTTGCCAATATTGAAAAGAACGGCATTCTAAGGCATTATAACAAACTTTACTATAAGATTCATTAAAATTTCTTGAAATTTTCAATTGTATTTACGTAAAAAATCGGTTTCTTCATCCATTTCCTCTATAACATTTAACCTCTGTGTTACTTTAATATCTTGATTAATTCTGGATTTAGATTTATGAATCTTACGTAAATTTTTAAATGTGTTAAAGCAATTCTGGTAATTTGGTAATGTGGCTCCTGCAAATTTAGTCTATAAATATAAAACATTGTACAATAAAAATGGAAGAGGAAGTTTAATGATAGAGAAATGCATTAATACTTAAAATATATAAATTACCTTTGGTTTTACATGTGCTTTTCGAATATCTTAGCGAATTTCCTTCTGTTATTTTATAGGAAGGATTTTTATCTTTGATCCTATGTTCTAATGACTCGAGAAAATTAGAAAAATTCATCAAATTATGACACATTTGATTTAGCTTGAAAGTATTTTCTTTTTCTTCTGATGTATCTGGTAGTGTATGATTGTAATCATCATCACCATCGTTTAATTCTTGAATATCCAGGCTGTTATTCAAATGATGTTTTTCTGAATAGTCATCACCACCAGGAAATTCAATTAATATATTTGAATCGAGATCGTTCCAAGGTTTATCAGTTAGTTTAACGATCTCTTGATCTCCAGTTTCCAATTCTTCACAAACTGAAACACTTTCCTCGTATATAACGCTACGAACAGGCTTTATATCCATTACTCGAAACGGTTCAGCAGCCACTTGAACTTCTTTCTGAACGTTATATTTGGAATTGCACATCATTTCCGAAATCTTCCAATTCATTTTTTCGTCTTCTTCATCGATGGTTCTCTTTATTTCATCCCAACTAATGTCAAATTCTGGATTAAAATTAAAATCAGGAAAAGTAATAGGAGAATTAAAAGGTTTATTGCTCTCTTTTTCTATGGAAGATATTTCAATTATTTCAGCTTCCGATTTTTCTAGAGTCTTTGATTCATCTAAGACTTCAGGCAAATCTCTGTAAAGTACAGGATAAAAGAGATAAAACGTAGTTAAGAAGCGTTCTGAAAGTCCATTATTTTTAAATAGCTTACTTTTTCTCCACGAATAACTTTTTTAAATTATTAATAATAGAATTCTTTCTTATTTTCCTTAAAAATTCTTGCAATTTTCTATTTTTTACTGAAGTTTTGGCGTATTCTTCATTGTCTAATGCTTTATTATGACAATAAGAATCATCCATTCGTCCTATTGACTCCATTTTATCTTATATTGACAAGAATGAATGATTCTGAATAAATGATAGGAAATAATTGTCTTAATATATTTTCGAAACAATAGCACAAGAATGGAGGCAACAAAGAATACATTAAGCTTGATTTTAAAATTAATTAAATAAAAAAATGTAACGAATTTAATTACATTTATTAATTTTAAAAGTATGGATCAATAATTTTATATACGTAAATAACAATTTTTTTATATATTATATATTAAGTGTTACATATTAACCTTAAAGATTGCGAATGATATAAATTTTTCCTAACAAAAACTATTTAAAAAATACTAAATTGATATACATGTATAATTATTTACTTTTATTTTAAGAATTTATATATAATTTTTAAATGTATTATTTAGTTAGTTATATTCTTTGTTGCATCTAAGTTTGAAACTCACAGGTACTCCAACGATACTACAATGAAGAATTCGGGTTTCGATCGATTTGGGTCTCTTGATTTTCATGAATAGTTGGATTAAGGTTATCGTTCCCATCCGTATTTTTTTCTGTCTTATCTTATTAAGTAACAGATCCGTTCGTAATAGGAAAAATTGATTCAAGCTGCATAGATCATGGTTCACAATCAAATATGTGTTAGTAAAGCGGTGGGTTTTCTAAATATTTACTCTTTTTAAACTCTGCAAGACTTAAGGAGAAGTTTTTATGTCCATAAGGTTAAGTCAAGCCATACTAAGAGTTAACAAATGGTGAAAGACGTATCAGGATTCGATTTTTTTCCGGATCAACCTTTTCATGAAAATTTCTAAATCGATTCGGACTAGGACCCGAGTCCATCAGAGTGGCAAGCTAAGGGAGCTGGATTCTACAGCGGAAAACTATAGGATCCAAACACTACTTTTTATTTTTTAAACTCTTTCTATCCTGTAGACAGACAGAAAACCTGGTTGAACCCATGACGACATAGATTCGGCAAGTGTTCAAAGGGGGCGATCATCTGGATAGTAAAGAACGATACCAACGCACTGTACGTATGAAAATTTTCTGAAGTTCCGCTCCGGGATCGAAACATGAGTCCTAGACTGCCAACTTGATTATTTTACCATCCGACGATCAGAACAAGAAATAACAGTAACTATCTCAGTCACTATTAACGATAAAATATCTATTTTCATCAAAAAAAACTTTTATAATTATAGAGTGGAATAGAGGGATGGGATCTTCCAAAACATGGGTAATCTTTCAAAAGGATGACTCGCTAGAAGACTTTCTTTGAAACTGGCTCCTATTTATATGTTAGACACGTGAAGAAAACCCGAAAAACTCCACGTGGCCAACCCGTTGGTCTGGCGCGAACATGCAACCAACTACGAAAATTTCGGAGACTCGGACTTTTCTAACTTGAATTCTTCGAGAGGCATGCTGAGGCTTTAATGAGGAGGTCATTCAGGTGTCCATTACTTCTATCTAGAAAAAACTACACATTTTTTCTTACCTAAACAAACTGTTTCAGTCTTTAGTATTTGTATCAACAATTCTTTATCTCTGGATACTGATCATGCCAGATATTTTGATTGTAAAAAAAAAGTTTTCAAACGAATTAATCCCTACAAAATATTTTTATGAAGTCATTTTGTATGGAATTTTATACGCAGTTATAATTTTTTACACAAGAGACCCTTAGACGAACTTGAACAGGGACATTTAACACGAATTGTTAAATGTCCCTGCTAATTCTCCATATCTGGATCTAGAATTTAACGAATAATTTTAAAATTAAATGTATAATTTGTTTTTACCTAGTTTAATAAGTAGTTTTCTTTTCTTTGTTTTTTGTTATTTAGGAATGTAAATTCAAAGACACTCACTTAAAAATGCAAAGAAATTAAAATGAATACATATAACAACAAAATCAAGAATATTTTGTGTAAGAATTATAAAATTAATGAATATTCATGCATTTCGCTAACCAAATTATTGAAATACAGATAACAACGCAAAAAAGCTTCAATTAGAAATAATATACTACTTAAAAGCTAATAAATCCATAAATTTATACAAATCTTTATACAAACTGATATTTATGATTTAAAAAAAAGGTCCACCAGTGACCGAGTAAATAAAACCACTGAACACCGGTAGTTGGTCGTGGCCACATAGAGTTTTCCGGATTTTCTTCACGTTTCTAACATCCAAATAGAGCCAGTTTCCCATAAATGGAGGCATCCCTCTTCGGCAGATCGCCCACGTGTGGCGTAGCCGTAACCATATAAACCTAAACCTAAACCTAAACTAAACCTATGATAAAACAATAATTAATTTTATTTATGTAATAAAAGAAAAATAAATTTACCTTTCCTAGAATTTTGTTCTATAATTTTATACAATTTTTTTTATCAATTTTTAAATAAACCTTCAATACCACTTATTGTTTGCGGTTTTCCATTAAAATAACTAGAGCAGTCATGAACAACTCGCGGCTCGCATGCACCTCTTGAGATACTAATTTGTGGTTTTGTCAACCTAATTTTAATTTCCTGTTTACTAACTCCTACCATTATGCACCCATCAATTAAGCTGATATTCGTAACGAAGAGCATTCAAACTATATTTGATCAGTTAAAAAGATAAAAGTAATTTCGTGTTATTAGTTTGCATATCATTAGCATGTGTTATTTTACTACCTAGAGTACTGTAGTTTATTAAATATGTTATACTCAGCAGGTTCAAAACCCCGAAACTCCTTAATTAAGAAACATGCATGCGGCCCGCCGGAAGTTTACGTTCATTTTCGGCGCGCAATTTCGTATGTTCAATATATATTTATATTTTTAATAGTTTATTTACTAAATAAATTTAAAGTTATTCCAAAGATTACTAATAAAGAAAATTATTAACAATTTTCCATTATAAAATAAAATTTCAAGTGAAACAACGCTGCGTTTAGTCTGTGGCGCCATCTATCAGCCATTATTTTAAAAAACACACAATTAATGTATTTTTTCCTCAATTTTCATAGGAGTTGCATGAATTTATTTAAAAAATACTTCAAAATTCTTAATAATACGTTAATTTAAGCCTTAATTCTTAAACTAATGAATATAATCTTCTGAGGATCGCAAATTGCTACTTGGAAATCGTATCAATGGTAGGGTAAATAATTTCCTATATTGGGCTTGCAAAGTATATTTTTGAATAAATTCATATTTTCCGACATGCCACAATCAGAATGCCAACTAAAAAATATTAATTTGACACAGCATCTCATAATTGTGGTAAATACAGTATGGGTATCCTATTCTTCACAATTGAACTCAAACGTGAAATATTCTAATTTATTTAGTTTTGAAATTTATATTTAACAAAAACTGTTGAGTTTTAAATAATTTATCACTTCAAAATATACTAATATTTTTATTCTTTATTTTTTTACGTATGCTTCTATGGATAAATTATTTATTTATAATGTATTTTTTAAATATATTATATTTATTTGTTTTTGTAAATTATTTATTTTAATATTTAATATGCTTTTATATTTTATCTATAATTACACTTATATTTATTATATATAGTTTAGTC
>NW_019385747.1:0-37055 GCF_000671375.1 Centruroides sculpturatus | reverse complement strand
TAAGTGACTCGTACAACATGGAATTCATATAAAACGGAATTATCAACAATGTTATAGGGAGCCTATTTAAAATTGAAAGGCATCTTAAGTTCTAGGTATCCTTAAAGTATTCTTAAATTCGAAGTAAAACAATACATATAATGAAAAATTGAGCAAAGAGAAAATATTTAAAAATAAATTAAAGTATATATTTATGTATGCATGCATGTGCTATATGTGTTTTATATAGCCTATATATAAAATAAATCACAAAAAAATAAATAAAATAAAATTAGAATAATAAATAATTTACAGCTTAAATATACAAAAATTCAAGTAAAAATGAGATAATTTTATATTTAAATAAATAAAAAGTTTTACAGGAATTCACCCCATTTTTACATGTTTTTTTTAAAATGTGATAAAGCATCAAATGTATAAAATAAACGACACGTCAAATATAATTAATGACTTTATATAAATGAAGGAAAAAATATAAGGAAATATTTTTTATTATTATAATAAATTGGAGAAATGTAGACAAATATCAAGATTTGTCCTACATCTATAGTGCACTATGTGAAGAAGAAAGTGAAATTTACAGATTTTTAACATAAAATTTAAGAAAAGTAAAAGTTAAAACTGATAAATTTACATCTAGGAAAAGTGTAAACATTTCTTTTTATTTAATGTATTTTTTTTACATGTAAATATTATACAAACCTATGAATCATACATATCAATATTAGTATATATAGGATAATTATGGTATTTTTTTATATAGAACAAAATAATAATCCATTAATCTACTTAAAATCTAGTCTTATAATGATTTTGTGCGGATGCAGGTTGGAAAAAAAATTAAAAAAGAAGGTTTTTAGAACATTTTCTAGGTGAAAATACGTTATAAATAGTATATTTGAAAGCAATAAAGTATACTAGATGAGAGAGAAAATAATATGAAATTTTACTATAAAAATAAATAAATTTTGTAAAAAAAAATAAAAAGAGAAAACTGTAAAAAAAATCATCAAAGTAATCTCCGCATCACGAAATTATATAAAATTTAACAGTATGTCATTGAGTTAAGTAGTAGCACGATAGAAATTAATATTGTCTCCCTATATATATATATATAATTTTTATTTTCCTTGATATGCACGAATACATTCTCTTTACTTCCGTTTTAAATAAATGTAGCTTAAAGGAAATTTGCTATACTTTAATGTTTCAATTGGGTTATTCTTAAACAAGGCTGGACTTAGATGTTAGACTATGCTATAATATGTAACAGGCCCTATTCCGTTAAATAATAATACATCTAAACATGTGAGGCTCTGAGTTATAACATGTAACAGGTCCTTCCCTACCACCAAATAACGATAAATATATAAAAATGTGAGATTCTAAGCTAATAGTGTGAGGCTCTTGTTTAGCTTATGTGCAAATCTTGCCTTATTGACATAAATAACAATGGAATAAATAATAATATCACCATAATACTTTAACTTACTAGCTCGAATGGCATTAAAAAAGAAGAATTTAATCAGAAGGAAGCGTAATTTATAGAAATTTAAAAATTCACTTCAATTTTCTGATCTTACTCTTCTTTATTTGTTCTGTTATGACTTTTATTTCTATTATAAATCAACGTCAATGTACTAAGAACAATATGAAGCACATACAAATAAATTGGTCTTTAAATGAAGAGTTTTAAGCTCTTAAACTATTTACTGGAGTGTCAATGTACTTCGACTTTCATCGAAAACTATATTTAGTAAGATCAGTTTATTATAAATGATGCTTTTATATAATTATAGAATAATTTTTCTCTCGTTTAGGCTCTGTGATAATATACTATAATACTTATCTCTCGTGTATATTATATAATAATTGTTTAATAGCGCTATCAATCTGATTAGTGAAGATTTTAGACTAAGATTTTCGTCTAGGGCCTAGGAGTTTTCCCTCTCGACGGCTCTGCAAAGCAATCTACACTTTTGACACGGGCCTTGCACTTATATACTGTGCGATTCGAGGCCCTAAAAACCACATGTTTATCAATATTCGACTTTGTTAGATGTCTGGACTTTGTACAGTATCATATGAGATGGGCATTACATTATATAAAACTGTATAAAGGATCCATACCCTGCAAGATTTATGTTTGCTGGGGCATGCTTTCTGGGGCCTCGCGATTCACGGTTAGGGCCTCACGAATTAAAACCATTACTGATTCTGATACTTTTCTTTACGCTTAGACAAATTCTAAGCACGCAAAATATTTATATAATATATTTATTTTTTGCATTTCTATCATCACAATCTCACGTTCTAAACACGTTATATATCAGCAGAAGATCTATAAAATCGAAAACTCGTCATTCCTTTCTCGATTATTTTGCCTTTTACATCAAGATTGTAAGCTAGTTTACCCGACATGCGATATTGCTTTTGTTATTTTTTATTACAAGGAAGTATCGTATGCCGCTTTTACAGCACAATTTCCGCATTTACTTCTGTACAAATCAGACTTTGAAACAAATTAAATGTTCAAAAAGCATATAAAACCTTATTATATAATTATTTATATTTAATGATAAATTGATATTCTGAAAACTATATAGCCTATACTGTATATATTATCTGTAAACTATGCAGATAACTTCTTGAAAATGGAAAGTTGTACTTGTAACAAGGTTATTTTGTGTAGAAAAATGTGTGGTTATTTATGTAAAACATTACCAATTTTTGTATATTTAAATGCCTAAATTGTCTACTAAATCGTATCAATTACGCTATTTTAGAGCAACACGGTTTATGGGTTAATTGTATTTATTAAAAAATTCCGAAAGTATGCATCAGAAACAAACCAAAATTTATAAAATTTCCAAAAAAATTACAGTGCAAAGTAAGAAAAAACGAAGAAAAGTAGCAGAAAAAAAAAACGCAATTCTTCGCATATAAGCTATAGCAAATCAATTGATTTGCTATAACTTCATCACAGGGTCTCCCCAGAGAATGAAGAGTTGTCGGTGCAAAGACCAGTTTGGGCCCCTCTCGAAGACCCTGCTTACACAAATAACAATGAAATCGGAGTAAAAAAAATAATCAGAAAACGGACAATTATCCCCTCTGATGAGCTCCCTAAAGCTCACGGACCTTCAACTGCATCCCCCTCTTAGCGTCTTTGGGGGGCTTAATTACAGGACATTATACAGGCTGATTTTTTAGTAATTACTAAAAAATATCATTCGTCACAGAAATGTGTTAATTTGAAATTAAAATGAACAGATCGTTCCACGCTATTACCCTATATATTTGTATATTACGCTTATAGACATATTAAAGAGCGTTATTTCGAATGATTATCGTGTGTAGCTATGTATATCAACCGAGAAAAATGGAAAAGAAACTATTATTTAGCCTAATATCGAAGTAAAGAGAGTTTTTAAAAAGTATTTGTACGCTCGAATACTTTGTAACAGTACTTAAAATGACGAGGGAAAAATGATAGAATCGATATTGATGTAGTTATTGCCAGATACGTGTTATCTACGCATGTAATTATGCCTGAAACAGTCTTCCTTTTGATTTAATTAATGATTTATAAACTATTTTGCTTGCATAAATAAGTGTATATTTTATTTATTAAGTTTTTCAATTATTTTTATTAATAAAAATTAATTAATTATTGGTATTTGTGGAAGGGGAAAATGGAGTATTGATTCAACTGAATTATAATTTAAAAAAATACAGCNTAATCTTCTTTTTTTTTTGTTTTATTTCAGCGCTTCTTTGGTACAATTTGTCAAGCTGGTAAGTGTAATTATCATCCAGCAGTACTAACATTTATAAACGTGTACCAATTGCTGATGATTTCTTTGATAAAACCATCTGTATATGGAAATTGCACAATGAATGAAAAAAAAAACCAGTTTTGAATTTGATAGATTTCCAACCTATGACAACAAAAACCTCTGGCTCAATGAAAGCCATTCGCATTAATTACATTAAGAAAAAGCTGGGCACTCTTTTAATTCAAACATCCCCAGAGTGTGATGCTGTTTTTGAACACGATTACAACAATCAGAAGTTCGAGAATGCATTATTTATTGTCTGATTTTTTCTATGGACATCTGAAGAAAACTCTATGTCGAGTTGCATTGAGGCATTTTCTACATGGTTTTTTTTTAAAAAAAAAAAAAAAAAAAAAGCTAAACAAGGGAGAGAAATTTCTAAACTAAGTGTATAAAAACAGGTAGCACACGCACCTTTTAATATTCTACAATCGTACAAGAAAGGCCTAAGCTAACCCAAATAAAGTAAAATTACACCCTTATTTTCTTTCACTTTATTCAAGCATAATCAATTTAATAAGATTTCATTATTGTTATTATTATGTATACGTGTTTACATACATACAAACACACACACACACACACCCCAACTGCCTTTCTACCCCATTGAAATTAGTTAAAAACGACTCTCTCTATCAATTCAAATAGAAAAAAAGTAAGTAATTTCAATTTAGAAACTTAAGTTTTCCCTTTCAAAAGCAATTATTAGCTTAGTTGTTAAAGAAAATTGTAAGCGTGTAAAGCGAAACCGCAAGACAAAACCGAATTACGGACAACGACTTTCGTATACAGTATTGTTACTGTAGAAGCAGTGAAACCAGTTGCCATACACGACTGCTGGGGGAAGAGAACAAACGAGTTTGCTTGAGTGAAATCCCTTCATGCCCTACTTGCCTGCAACGATAGATATGGGTCACAGCAGACATGGCGAGTAGAGATTAGGTAGAATACTACCTGGGGTAAACGGTGCAGCGACTTGCACCTCACAGCACCGTTCTCACTCACTCTTGTCGGTTAGTGGATAATGTCCACCGGGATAACACTGTGATTTAAAACTTCATCCCTGTGATGCACGGTTATATTTGAATGGTAAGTGATATATAATTCTTCTATTGTTATTATTATTATTATTCGACACCTGTAAGTGGGGATTTTTTAATTAAGGAGATACTGGGATTAATCCTGTATTAGCACGTGCTATAAAAGCACCCCGTTATTCGTCACTCTTGGTTATAGGCACAGATTGTTATATTTAAATTTCGAAAGATTTTTCTAAGTTTTCACCTAACCAGGAAGTTGTTTTGCCCACACTAAAATATTCGGGTTCTGTTGAAGGCAATCAAGATTTAAAACACCTGTATACAGAAGGTCACTTTTACGTAAAGTAATACCTAAAAGTAAGGTCTATGCTTTAAAAAAAAAATGTAGTTTGTTTTCAGGTAAGATCAATTAATCGAAAATTAAAGTAAAATTCAATCGAATAATCTAACTTTCACTTAGATTTTCTGGTGTAAAAGAGAGCTCACAGAAGAGCGTGTTTCTGTATAAACACGCGAGAGACAATAGAAAACCTTTACAGAGAAAAACGAGAATGAAATTTACCTGCAGATCAATTTTTATACGAGTTCTAACTTATTGAATTTCTCATACGCCCAGAAATTTTTGTATAGATACGTGAGAAAACAATGGCGTTTAATTCGGAATAGATTAAAAATAAGATTAAAGCCTTCACTCCATCAGCAAGATATTAATTTTAATTACTGTTTCCCTTTTTTTTTTTATGTAGTTAGAGTGGCAGTGGTGGTGCGCCGGTTGACTCGTTAACATCCATCCCTATCAATATTCCATCCCGATCTTCACTCATGTTCATCCAAACAGTGTTAATAATTCTAAGTGTCCTTTGGCCTATAGGGCACGTAGGCGCTACACCTCAGGTAAGGTCCTAGTTTTTTTTTTATATATATATATATACTTTTTTTATAATTCGGAACGGAAGGTGAGCTAATTTAGGTCATTTAGAAAAAAAAAGAAAAGGCAAGACAACCCAAAACTGACCGCCTACGGAAGTAACAATTGCTTTATTTTAACGAAATTACCCGGAATTGATCTAAATTTTCGCAAAAAAATGCCTTTTTTTCAGGAAATAATTGTCGGAAATTAGAAAATTTGTAAAGATAAGAAAATTGTGTTTTCGATTCGATATTTATCTTCGTCTCGAAATTATAAACAAACCGTTATCGAATTGATACTCAAAACGTGTATCACTATGAAAAAATTAAGTAAAACAGGTTTATCTACCGAGATTCTTCGCCAATTTGCATGCAATGTACTACTCCACCTCTTCTCAGATGATTCAAGGTTTTTGGCAGATGCCCATATAAACTGTTCCTGTATGATCAGTGGCGCGTTATCCTATGGGCAAAAGGGGCAATTGTCTAGGGCCCCAACTAGCAGGGGGGTTCTTAACCAANCAAAATGTATCTATTATAAATGTATAACACTTCCCCCGTGGGGAAGAAATTTTTCGAAAAATTCCCCCCTCACGGGGGAAGTGTTATACATTTATAATAGATACAATTTGAGCCACAACAACGCGTGGCGGGGTCTGCTAGTTTCATATAATTAAAGTTTGAAAGACGTGAGTGAAGACCTGGGCAATGTAAGATCTACGAGGCCTCACACGGCTCCAAAAACCTTAAAAAATATTTTAAGGTTTTTGGAGCCGTGTGAGGCTTCGTAGACTTTACATTGCCTAGGTCTTCACTCACTTCTTTCCACAGGCAGATTATAGAATACAGTATTGCATCAATACGAAAAGAGACAAAGCGTCCTACGGTCGAAGGTGTAAGATTACATATTTCAATCACTTTTACGATTATAATTTGTAGAATTTTTCACCCGATTCTAGAGGGGAAAGTGTCCCTTTTTCCCTCTACTGACGTCCATGATCCATTATTAAAACAATTTAATTTATACAATATAAACGACCAAAATTTAAGGGGTTCTCTATTCTAGCTTCATCTAGGCTTGGATATATAATAAAATATATGTAATATTTTATATTAAAGTTTTAAATTCTGTCTAAAATAATATAGATTTAGTTTTTGTTATTTCACTATTAAAATCTGTACACATAAATGCAAGATTGTGTATATTATGTTATATAATTTGTTTGCGCAGAGATTGTACGTTTCATTTCCACTGTTTTTAATTTAAAAACTTATACAATTTATAATTATATATTTAATCTAAATTCCGTTTAAATTGAGTTTTAAAATTTAGAACAAATTCCGGAACGGAAAAAAAATTATCTAAATCGATTTTTACTCATTTAGAAGAGAAAAATGAATGAAACAAATCGAGCAAATAATTACTGTACTTCTAAAGTGTCAATTTTCGTGCTAACTTCAACAAACTAAAAAAAAAAAACCTACCAAGAAAAATATTTTTTCCTCCTACAAATATATTTAAAATTATGTTAATTTTCGGTATAAATATATTTATTTTAAAATAGATTTTTTTTCTTCAATTTTTCTTAGGTTTATTACTATTTTATAGTAGTTTTATTGTGAGAAATTTTATTTATTTTTAATCTAAAAATTTCTAACTTAAAACAAGCTTTATGCCAAGAGACCCCCCTCCTTTATGTATACAGTAAAACCTGCCTAAACCGGAATATATCTTTTGGATTTGACAGGTTTCCGTTTTGAACTTGTCTTACTGTATATGTTTATTTACCGGTGTATAGATATGGTATGTTTATATTCGGTTATATATTTAGTGTAACGAGGTTTATATATAGTATATCTGGATGTAACTATTGTACATCGGGATGTAGATGTGGTATATCGGGTTATAGATATCGTATACGGTTGACCCCCCTATAACACTGTTGATAATTCCGTTTTATATGAATTCCATGTTGTACGAGTCACTTAGATTTTACAAATACGTGTGTCGGGCTGTGAACGGCTCACGTATTTGTAAAATCTAAGTGACTCGTACAACATGGAATTCATATAAAACGGAATTATCAACAATGTTATAGGGAGCCTATTTAAAATTGAAAGGCATCTTAAGTTCTAGGTATCCTTAAAGTATTCTTAAATTCGAAGTAAAACAATACATATAATGAAAAATTGAGCAAAGAGAAAATATTTAAAAATAAATTAAAGTATATATTTATGTATGCATGCATGTGCTATATGTGTTTTATATAGCCTATATATAAAATAAATCACAAAAAAATAAATAAAATAAAATTAGAATAATAAATAATTTACAGCTTAAATATACAAAAATTCAAGTAAAAATGAGATAATTTTATATTTAAATAAATAAAAAGTTTTACAGGAATTCACCCCATTTTTACATGTTTTTTTTAAAATGTGATAAAGCATCAAATGTATAAAATAAACGACACGTCAAATATAATTAATGACTTTATATAAATGAAGGAAAAAATATAAGGAAATATTTTTTATTATTATAATAAATTGGAGAAATGTAGACAAATATCAAGATTTGTCCTACATCTATAGTGCACTATGTGAAGAAGAAAGTGAAATTTACAGATTTTTAACATAAAATTTAAGAAAAGTAAAAGTTAAAACTGATAAATTTACATCTAGGAAAAGTGTAAACATTTCTTTTTATTTAATGTATTTTTTTTACATGTAAATATTATACAAACCTATGAATCATACATATCAATATTAGTATATATAGGATAATTATGGTATTTTTTTATATAGAACAAAATAATAATCCATTAATCTACTTAAAATCTAGTCTTATAATGATTTTGTGCGGATGCAGGTTGGAAAAAAAATTAAAAAAGAAGGTTTTTAGAACATTTTCTAGGTGAAAATACGTTATAAATAGTATATTTGAAAGCAATAAAGTATACTAGATGAGAGAGAAAATAATATGAAATTTTACTATAAAAATAAATAAATTTTGTAAAAAAAAATAAAAAGAGAAAACTGTAAAAAAAATCATCAAAGTAATCTCCGCATCACGAAATTATATAAAATTTAACAGTATGTCATTGAGTTAAGTAGTAGCACGATAGAAATTAATATTGTCTCCCTATATATATATATATAATTTTTATTTTCCTTGATATGCACGAATACATTCTCTTTACTTCCGTTTTAAATAAATGTAGCTTAAAGGAAATTTGCTATACTTTAATGTTTCAATTGGGTTATTCTTAAACAAGGCTGGACTTAGATGTTAGACTATGCTATAATATGTAACAGGCCCTATTCCGTTAAATAATAATACATCTAAACATGTGAGGCTCTGAGTTATAACATGTAACAGGTCCTTCCCTACCACCAAATAACGATAAATATATAAAAATGTGAGATTCTAAGCTAATAGTGTGAGGCTCTTGTTTAGCTTATGTGCAAATCTTGCCTTATTGACATAAATAACAATGGAATAAATAATAATATCACCATAATACTTTAACTTACTAGCTCGAATGGCATTAAAAAAGAAGAATTTAATCAGAAGGAATCGTAATTTATAGAAATTTAAAAATTCACTTCAATTTTCTGATCTTACTCTTCTTTATTTGTTCTGTTATGACTTTTATTTCTATTATAAATCAACGTCAATGTACTAAGAACAATATGAAGCACATACAAATAAATTGGTCTTTAAATGAAGAGTTTTAAGCTCTTAAACTATTTACTGGAGTGTCAATGTACTTCGACTTTCATCGAAAACTATATTTAGTAAGATCAGTTTATTATAAATGATGCTTTTATATAATTATAGAATAATTTTTCTCTCGTTTAGGCTCTGTGATAATATACTATAATACTTATCTCTCGTGTATATTATATAATAATTGTTTAATAGCGCTATCAATCTGATTAGTGAAGATTTTAGACTAAGATTTTCGTCTAGGGCCTAGGAGTTTTCCCTCTCGACGGCTCTGCAAAGCAATCTACACTTTTGACACGGGCCTTGCACTTATATACTGTGCGATTCGAGGCCCTAAAAACCACATGTTTATCAATATTCGACTTTGTTAGATGTCTGGACTTTGTACAGTATCATATGAGATGGGCATTACATTATATAAAACTGTATAAAGGATCCATACCCTGCAAGATTTATGTTTGCTGGGGCATGCTTTCTGGGGCCTCGCGATTCACGGTTAGGGCCTCACGAATTAAAACCATTACTGATTCTAATACTTTTCTTGACGCTTAGACAAATTCTAAGCACGCAAAATATTTATATAATATATTTATTTTTTGCATTTCTATCATCACAATCTCACGTTCTAAACACGTTATATATCAGCAGAAGATCTATAAAATCGAAAACTCGTCATTCCTTTCTCGATTATTTTGCCTTTTACATCAAGATTGTAAGCTAGTTTACCCGACATGCGATATTGCTTTTGTTATTTTTTATTACAAGGAAGTATCGTATGCCGCTTTTACAGCACAATTTCCGCATTTACTTCTGTACAAATCAGACTTTGAAACAAATTAAATGTTCAAAAAGCATATAAAACCTTATTATATAATTATTTATATTTAATGATAAATTGATATTCTGAAAACTATATAGCCTATACTGTATATATTATCTGTAAACTATGCAAATAACTTCTTGAAAATGGAAAGTTGTACTTGTAACAAGGTTATTTTGTGTAGAAAAATGTGTGGTTATTTATGTAAAACATTACCAATTTTTGTATATTTAAATGCCTAAATTGTCTACTAAATCGTATCAATTACGCTATTTTAGAGCAACACGGTTTATGGGTTAATTGTATTTATTAAAAAATTCCGAAAGTATGCATCAGAAACAAACCAAAATTTATAAAATTTCCAAAAAATTATAGTGCAAAGTAAGAAAAAACCGAAGAAAAGTAGCAGAAAAAAAAAACGCAATTCTTCGCATATAAGCTATAGCAAATCAATTGATTTGCTATAACTTCATCACAGGGTCTCCCCAGAGAATGAAGAGTTGTCGGTGCAAAGACCAGTTTGGGCCCCTCTCGAAGACCCTGCCTATACAAATAACAATGAAATCGGAGTAAAAAAATAATCAGAAAATGGACAATTATCCCCTCTGATGAGCTCCCTAAAGCTCACGGACCTTCAACTGCATCCCCCTCTTAGCGTCTTTGGGGGGCTTAATTACAGGACATTATACAGGCTGATTTTTTAGTAATTACTAAAAAATATCATTCGTCACAGAAATGTGTTAATTTGAAATTAAAATGAACAGATCGTTCCACGCTATTACCCTATATATTTGTATATTACGCTTATAGACATATTAAAGAGCGTTATTTCGAATGATTATCGTGTGTAGCTATGTATATCAACCGAGAAAAATGGAAAAGAAACTATTATTTAGCCTAATATCGAAGTAAAGAGAGTTTTTAAAAAGTATTTGTACGCTCGAATACTTTGTAACAGTACTTAAAATGACGAGGGAAAAATGATAGAATCGATATTGATGTAGTTATTGCCAGATACGTGTTATCTACGCATGTAATTATGCCTGAAACAGTCTTCCTTTTGATTTAATTAATGATTTATAAACTATTTTGCTTGCATAAATAAGTGTATATTTTATTTATTAAGTTTTTCAATTATTTTTATTAATAAAAATTAATTAATTATTGGTATTTGTGGAAGGGGAAAATGGAGTATTGATTCAACTGAATTATAATTTAAAAAAATACAGCAAAACCTTAGTAAACCGGAATCACACAGTACCTTATATTTACTGTTTAGGCAGGTTCTGTTTAGGACAGGTTTTTTTTTACAGGTGGGCTATTCCTATTGACAAAACAGGCAGTTACTTGGGGCCCCAAAACAAAATATTACAGTACATGGGGCTCCTAATACAAATTCTCCCTGGCTCCATGAAGCTATAATGCGCTACTGGTTTTTTAAATATAGAAAATCGCTTCGTTTCGAAGCGATTTTTTCCGTTTCGGACAGGTTTCACAATATTTATCTAAAAGAATTTACGTGCATTTCTTTAAAAAGCAGCAAAAATAAATTTCAGCTTAAAAAATAAAATTTAAAAAAAATCAAGTAAATTTCCCTGATTATAAACAAAATTACAGGTAGATTTTTCTTTAAAAAAATCCGGAATATTTGAATGAAACAGGTAATTTTCCTTTAAGAAAAAGGGAAATTTTAAATTCAAAACTAATTTAAAAAAAAAAAAAAAAAAAAGCTAAACAAGGGAGAGAAATTTCTAAACTAAGTGTATAAAAACAGGTAGCACACGCACCTTTTAATATTCTACAATCGTACAAGAAAGGCCTAAGCTAACCCAAATAAAGTAAAATTACACCCTTATTTTCTTTCACTTTATTCAAGCATAATCAATTTAATAAGATTTCATTATTGTTATTATTATGTATACGTGTTTACATACATACAAACACACATACACACACACCCCAACTGCCTTTCTACCCCATTGAAATTAGTTAAAAACGACTCTCTCTATCAATTCAAATAGAAAAAAGTAAGTAATTTCAATTTAGAAACTTAAGTTTTCCCTTTCAAAAGCAATTATTAGCTTAGTTGTTAAAGAAAATTGTAAGCGTGTAAAGCGAAACCGCAAGACAAAACCGAATTACGGACAACGACTTTCGTATACAGTATTGTTACTGTAGAAGCAGTGAAACCAGTTGCCATACACGACTGCTGGGGGAAGAGAACAAACGAGTTTGCTTGAGTGAAATCCCTTCATGCCCTACTTGCCTGCAACGATAGATATGGGTCACAGCAGACATGGCGAGTAGAGATTAGGTAGAATACTACCTGGGGTAAACGGTGCAGCGACTTGCACCTCACAGCACCGTTCTCACTCACTCTTGTCGGTTAGTGGATAATGTCCACCGGGATAACACTGTGATTTAAAACTTCATCCCTGTGATGCACGGTTATATTTGAATGGTAAGTGATATATAATTCTTCTATTGTTATTATTATTATTATTCGACACCTGTAAGTGGGGATTTTTTAATTAAGGAGATACTGGGATTAATCCTGTATTAGCACGTGCTATAAAAGCACCCCGTTATTCGTCACTCTTGGTTATAGGCACAGATTGTTATATTTAAATTTCGAAAGATTTTTCTAAGTTTTCACCTAACCAGGAAGTTGTTTTGCCCACACTAAAATATTCGGGTTCTGTTGAAGGCAATCAAGATTTAAAACACCTGTATACAGAAGGTCACTTTTACGTAAAGTAATACCTAAAAGTAAGGTCTATGCTTTAAAAAAAAAATGTAGTTTGTTTTCAGGTAAGATCAATTAATCGAAAATTAAAGTAAAATTCAATCGAATAATCTAACTTTCACTTAGATTTTCTGGTGTAAAAGAGAGCTCACAGAAGAGCGTGTTTCTGTATAAACACGCGAGAGACAATAGAAAACCTTTACAGAGAAAAACGAGAATGAAATTTACCTGCAGATCAATTTTTATACGAGTTCTAACTTATTGAATTTCTCATACGCCCAGAAATTTTTGTATAGATACGTGAGAAAACAATGGCGTTTAATTCGGAATAGATTAAAAATAAGATTAAAGCCTTCACTCCATCAGCAAGATATTAATTTTAATTACTGTTTCCCTTTTTTTTTTTATGTAGTTAGAGTGGCAGTGGTGGTGCGCCGGTTGACTCGTTAACATCCATCCCTATCAATATTCCATCCCGATCTTCACTCATGTTCATCCAAACAGTGTTAATAATTCTAAGTGTCCTTTGGCCTATAGGGCACGTAGGCGCTACACCTCAGGTAAGGTCCTAGTTTTTTTTTTATATATATATATATACTTTTTTTATAATTCGGAACGGAAGGTGAGCTAATTTAGGTCATTTAGAAAAAAAAAGAAAAGGCAAGACAACCCAAAACTGACCGCCTACGGAAGTAACAATTGCTTTATTTTAACGAAATTACCCGGAATTGATCTAAATTTTCGCAAAAAAATGCCTTTTTTTCAGGAAATAATTGTCGGAAATTAGAAAATTTGTAAAGATAAGAAAATTGTGTTTTCGATTCGATATTTATCTTCGTCTCGAAATTATAAACAAACCGTTATCGAATTGATACTCAAAACGTGTATCACTATGAAAAAATTAAGTAAAACAGGTTTATCTACCGAGATTCTTCGCCAATTTGCATGCAATGTACTACTCCACCTCTTCTCAGATGATTCAAGGTTTTTGGCAGATGCCCATATAAACTGTTCCTGTATGATCAGTGGCGCGTTATCCTATGGGCAAAAGGGGCAATTGTCTAGGGCCCCAACTAGCAGGGGGGTTCTTAACCAATATTTTATAAAAATGTCTGAAGTCAACACTGTACATAGATTCCCCTAATTCAAATTTGCCTGGTCCTCATGACCTCATGCCACTGTGTGTAATCTAACAACAACAATAATAATAATACAGAAATTGTTCGATTGTTCGGGGTGTGGCATATACTTCTTTCATTATTGTCTGGAGCGTGATTATTACACTGGAGAGCCTTTACAAACGGGAAACACTTTCACAATTTATATATTAATGGGGCCTACTTTCATTCAACAATTCTTATCTAAGACTTTAATTGAACTCCTTAAAAAAGGCACTTGTTTTCTCTTACCACAAGACGTAATTTATGTCACTAATTTCAAGTATATTTTTAATTGTTATCACTTAAAAACATCTTGTTTCGTGTGTTCTGTATGTATGTATATATATATATATATATATGTATATTCTTGTCAAATTGCTTCTTCTATTAGTATTATCTAAACTTCTCAATAAGTATTCTCAGTCCCAGTCACCACTACTACATGTCAAACACGTTTGACCCAAATATAACATTAAAGTACGCCCCGAGCATTGTCCAGACACTTTTTCGACTTATAAAAGACAGATTACAATTAAAATATATGGAAAAAAAAATTAATTAAACTAATCTACGTTAAGGAGAAATGCGATACTTTCTTAGAAAACTCGACAAGGAATTGTTTCTCTCGGTGTTTTTGTTGCATGGACACGTTATAAGATAATAACCCTTGGCCTTAGATGTATTATTTTTTTTAAACGATTTCTTTTAATTTTTATGATCGTTACACAATCGCTTGTCGAATTTTAAGGCAGTTAAGGACCTTGGAATGGTTTTTTACTTAATGTTAAGAGCGTCACGATCCATTGTTTCCGCTCGGAGAACCCAAATCGCGTGTTATTGAAGGCGTTGGCTCTTCACGTAAATGTATGAATTTTATTGTCATTTTTCTGTTATAAATGTCACAATTATTTTAATAACGTGCGCTTTAATTTGGCTGTAAAAAAATCCCTTTAAATTGCAGAAAAATTTGCCACATTCGAACGACTACCGTGTATAATGCGCATTCCTCGACAATTATCTACTGAATTTAATTACTTAATTTTTAACTACAAAAAATACTTTATACTCTATTTATTTTATAGTTAAATGTGGAATATATATATATAAATTACTGTATTTTTAATAAATAAAAAAATCAAAGAATTTTGAAAGGAAAACGTGATTTTTTTTATACTAATCACGGATAGGAATGCCAAATTTTCTTATCAGGAATTTAAAGGAAAATGTAAATAACATGTGAAACCAACATAAAAATTTGCATAAATATAGAATTTAACAGGAAATCGTATCTAAAATTGTACGGCAAGATACAACGGAACTAGTAAGAGAAACAAGTAAAAATAGGCATTAATTAAGCGCAAAAATAGAAATTTAAATGACATTTTCTAATTGGAAAAAGAAAAGAAAAAAAAAATGACAGGAAACTGTCTTAAATAATTACAATTACGTACATATAAATGTTAATTAAAATTTGATTTTTGTACATAATTTTTCACTTAAACGTGATTGCTAATGACTTAACTCGAATGGGAAACGATAGAAACGTGATTCATCTTTGCAGTGGAATTACATGTTTTTTTTTTTTTAACTTGTAATTTTAAATGTAATTAAATGTAA
The DNA here is from genome assembly GCF_000671375.1 of Centruroides sculpturatus. Classification (NCBI taxonomy): domain Eukaryota; kingdom Metazoa; phylum Arthropoda; class Arachnida; order Scorpiones; family Buthidae; genus Centruroides; species Centruroides sculpturatus. The sequence continues at coordinate 21,194 of NW_019385747.1, read as the reverse complement.
GTTAATTATAATTAAATGATTCATTTAAATGTATATACTTCTAAGCAAAAGTCCCGAATCGGAAATGTTAAATATCGCATGACTGCGGACGGAAAAAATTGTAATTTCACTACATGATTCTAGTTTCCCAATAGGGGAATATTTACAAAAGGTTAATGGCCAAAAAGTAAGCCATCTTGAGGGAAGGAAAGTAAAAATACTAATTTTTCTTTCAACTAAGGTATGTGATAAAATTAAAAAAAAAAATATATATATATATATATAAATAAATTAAAAACAGAACTTTACTGTTATCTCATAGCCTATATTATCTATTTAAGATTATATCGATATATTAAATTATTAATTTTTTGCGTTTAAATTTTGCCTGTTTTTTGGACTACAAAAATTAGAAAAATTTCATTGTAAAACGATCATTTTTTACCTAAAAAATTCCTATTTTTATAGGCAAATTTTACGGTGAAATAGGTGTAAAAATTGGTTAATAATTTCGAGCGAAAATGGTGATTTCGCAGTATAAAGTTTTACAAATTTTCAGTAAAAGCATTAGTAAATTTCACTTTTGGTGGTAGGCTCTTTGAGGTAAAGGTATATAATTTTTTTTTTTTATCTTAAAAAATAATTTTTAAAAATAATTAGAGTGAGAAGGAGATGTACACAAACTAAAATCTGGCTTCTTTTCAAAAATTAAATGACGATGATCATAAAGTGACTGGTGCAAAGTTCAAGGTTTATCATCATCGATTGAGGTCAGGGACTTTACTAAAGCATAAGTAGCGGTTCTTTTTATTATTATTATTATTATTATCATTATCATTTATCAATTTTTCCGCATCGTAATTATATATTCATCACCTGAATATAACTTTTCTTTTTTTTTAAATTAGAATTAAATATTTTTTTTTATAGATAAAGTTGAATGTTTGTAAAGAGTGATAGAGATAACATAGGATACCATATCTTTGTCATAAATGTAATAGTTAAATTTTTTCCTGAAGACATTATAATGTATGAATAAAATCGAATTTTTGCACGAAAAAGATTGAATTTTCGGGCTATTCTGCTTTTTTTTGACAAAAGCCAAAAGGCCCTACAAGTAATTAAATGTTCTGCTAAATGTTTTGGGAATATAGGGCCCTAATAAAAAAAATCAATGGAACACCTGGATAATAATTTTGGCTCATTTATGGAATATAGAACCCCCATATTAAAAATATCTGAACTTATATGCAAGATTATCCTGAATTATGTTAACTTCTTCGAATACAAATTATAAATTTCTGATTTTTATCATAAATTTTTCAAAATTAACTCATCAAATAAGAAGTTATGAAACGACACTTTTGTAAAAAAAAAAAAATATTAATAATAATCATTACAGCATAAATATCATAAAAATAACTCATTTTTAATTTTAAAGAGACCATTTCTCGTCATATGATTAAGAAAACGTTAATAAATTTCACGCTCGAAGCCCTAAAAAAAATGTAAATAAATTTATCATCACGACTGATCTTCATAGAGTTCATTAACATCAACAGATGAACATATAGAGAAAATGCAAGAATTAATTCCCACATAGAAAGAAAAAAAATCAGCAGAGATTTATTATCTTCATGGTGCCAGGAAAATTCATTCCCTAATTAAAAATTACGTTCAGAAATTATTTTTATTTTTATTTTTAAAGATTCTGAGATTGTCAAATTGCCATTCAAAAACAATACAATTCAACAATTTGTAAGATTAAATCTACATAAACTTAACTTTTATCACTTTTCCTCCAATAAGTTCAAACAGGGACAAATTTTCTTTTAAATTATTCTCTAGAGACTTCCCTCTACACTCTAACGTATACGTTAGATTATATATATATATATATATATATATACTGTAGAATAATGTATATAGATTTAGTCCTGGGGCAATCGAGCAAGCAGGTCAACAACCGTTTTGAGTCAAAAGTCACCACACCAATAGTTTTCAAGTGCATTAAATCGACTTCCTTGCTTAATTTAGAAAGTTTCTGAGTGATTGTGATTCAAATTAACGCGAAAGTGGGACACTTATACACGTCATAGAGGTTTGCGGGATGTCGAAGGAGACAGTGTTAAGGTCACTTCGGGCAAACTGAGCAGATTGATCACTTTCATAAACCACGCCTGAACTTTTCAGATAAATATTAGCTCGTGTAGGTGAGTGGCCTGCGAAAGGAAGATAAGAAATGATCCTGTAGGAAAGTGTTTTCTTAAACATGTGTTAAGTAATTGTGTCGACCGAATTACGAAACTAAATTTAATTCCTTCGTTAGTGTTACTATTTTTTTTTAAGTAATCAAATTTATGTGTGAAAGTATTGTTTAAGAAGCTGAATTAGTGATTTTAAGGGTATAAAAACGTTTAATTCAGCTCTACTTCTGCATTATACGTGATTAAATGCAATGACACACCTTAAAAATTGGATAAAAATCAAGAAAAACATGGGAACTTGTTATAGTGACCACCCGAAATAGTAAATAATTTTCTTGGTCCTTATCATTCTTTATGTATATAGTGAAATATCGATACAGTGAATGATTTAGAGGAAATTACCTGTATATAAATGGAGTTATGTAATAATTTTAAAAATTTATTTAATATATTCTTAATCGATTTAACACTATAAATAGCAGTTACATAAACTAAATTTATGTTTTTAAGACTATATATTTGTCCACCGCTTATATTTAGTCGCATTTAATTCATAAAAAGAAAAAAAAGTGCTAATTTTAGAGTTAGATGTATAAAAATATTAAGAACTATTTATAAATTATTTTTTCTTCAATTTTTATTTTAAGATTCTGAATTAATTTAAGCAAAAGAAAGATTACAATTTTCTTTTGAGAATAATTTATAAACGAAATCTCAAAGCACAGAAAATCGTGTCTTATGAGAACGATTTCTTGCTATCAAAAGAGTTTTTAATTGACCATTGTATCATCTATTGAGGTCAGTCCAAAGTGTATATATATATATATACGAAGAAAATATTCGGTGTAGAACACAAAATGGCACGAGTAGATTACAAATTTATGAATAAAAAGTCATAAAAATACATCTTTACTAATGCAAAATCGATTTTTCTAGGTCAAGATTATCGTAATATCTTTAAAGACACAGGTTTAAATTATACAGAAACGTTAACTTTGTATCACTATCACGAGCTCGCCCCACCAGCATATTGCATCCTCTTTAACATGACAGATTTATGGCTGTACGAAAGAATACGCGTGTATCGACGTTTATAATACATCGTTAAATTTATCAAAGAGGAAATTTTCAAGTGCAGGAAATCAAAATTATTCTAATAAAATAGTTATATTATTCGAACGTTTCTCATTAAGTAAGTAGAAAAATAAAACAGGTGTTGTATTGTGTGTTTAGTAGAGTGGAACTGAACCTGAAAACCTGATTTAATTCGCTGAGAAAAGGCTAAATTTTCGAGTGATTAAAATCAAATTCCTTTTTAAAAATGCTTGAAATTTCTAAAATTAAACTAATTTTCTGGTAAAGTAGAAGAAACTAAATTCTTCACTTTTTTTTTATATTTTCAGAAGAAACTAAACTAATTTTTTTTTTAATAATTCTCCTCTATTTTTATTACTTTTTCAATTATTTTTTGTAAGATTTATAGTTTAGTAACATGAAGTTATATTATTTATAAATTTATTTTAGATAAATCCACTTATTTTTGATATAATAATGTAAGTAATTTAATATCTAAAGATGAGGAAAACACGATAAAAATCAATAAAAACTACTCTTTCTACCAAGAAAAAAATAAATAAAGATTCATTGTCCAGTAATTTCTAATCAATTAAAATGGGTGCAATCACTTTTGTTAATGGATGAAATCATTATCCTCAATTGTTATTACATGTTAGTGATTTTTATTATAGGTTACTTTAAGGGAATAGATCTAGAAAGTGCCTATTTAATTAACTAGCAATAGATTTTCCTCAATGAATTGCTCATTATTTTCATAAATTTGCTTAAAAGTTAAGTGTCTAGCATGCATTATCAATGAATAAACTAAGTAATAAACCTATTATCATTAGCATAATAATTATCTGTTAACCTTTAATACACAATAAACTTCTTGCACTTTCTCTAACTGTCCTTTTAAGGTCGTTTAGTTACTGAAACTTGTGACTAATGTCGAAAGAAAAACAAGTTTCTAGACCTATATTATCGATTGTAATGATCAGTAAGTATGAAATTCGTACTTGGATGAGAACAGATTTGCATTTAACAGTTAAAGAATAAAAGAAAACTTAATGATAATCAATAGAGCAAGCAATTTTCTACTGGAAAGTGAGGAAAAAAGTAACAAAAGTTAATTAAATTCTAGCCTTTACTTTGAATTCAGCTTGATTACTCTTGTTCGTCCCTGGCATTAGATTAATCTTTACGCTTTCCAACGCTTTATACCCCAAGAAAACAAAAATAGAGTCCTGATACAGTGAACAATTTTGTTGGTCTTTCCTAATCTTTATGTACAGGGTACGTATTGAACTCTTGGTATAGTAAATAATCTTGTTTACTATATCGAGATTTCGCTACATTGAAATTTCAGAAAGTCAAGCTAACGAGGAAATGGTTTAAATATCTAGGGTGAAAGGCTATTTATACAAAGAAATATCTAAAATTAACAAAGGGGAGTTATGATACTAATGTTTTTTTTTCGATCATACATTCTAAAAATATCAATCAAATCTATAGAAGTCACGTTAAATGAAAGGAAAGAAATTGTTCCGCTATTAACTATCCATGTAATTTTTACAAAACTATTCCCACTGGATAGCTTATTTCCCACTTCCTGACTTGGTCTAGTCATTTGAAGTCAGCCAAGCATCTCTGTCCTACATTTTCTGTTCTCCTTCGTTATGTTCTATTTATGAACATAAGTAAGAGAAATCTATACATTCAATGAGACCGCCCTCGTGTCCTATAAAACAATGCATCGAATCATCCAATTCATTTTTTCTTTCTATACTTTTATATGACATTTAATCGTTTCAAAGTCATCGTGTTTGTAACAAATCTTTATCTTTGATTATCCTGTGTAAGGTCTGTCGTCTTCTCCTCGTGTTTTTTTGTGTGTGTACTGTACATTATACATTTGTGAAGTATTAATGGTTATAAATAACGTATTATATGTGTTAATTTTAGTATAAACCGTGTAAAAAATAAGAATTGGAAGAGTTATGTATGTGCGAAATGGGGTCAAGAAATATATAGATTTAGATGCGAACAACTTACTTTGAATATAATTTCTGTTAAATTTTCTATCTTCTCGCGTATTTTGACCCCGTTCCCTTTTTATACACAAAATTTCCTGCTTGCTTTTTATATGAATAACACACACATGAGCTGGTAAAAATGCACTTTCTCCGTTGATGGAACAATGTAGCCTGAAGACATATAGAATTTTCTATATTAAAATGACATCATAATTCACAAATTTATAATTAAATTCTAGTCTTTTTACAATATATAAACAGTAAATTTATGAAAAAATTTAATAGTTTAGTGGTTCTCAACCTTGGGTATACACACCCCTAGGGGTGCCACACTTCTATTAGACACTTGGGATGATAACATTTTTCTTTCTTGATTGCTTAAGCTGTACCAAAATTAGATGCAGCTTCTCATGTTCTAACTACAAGTGAGAACATGGGATACATTAAATACATAAAATTAATTTTTTATTGGGTGTACAAGAGTATATTTTAAAAACTGAAGTGTGAAGGCAGAAAAGAAGGTTAAGAATCACTAGTTTAAAACTCTTGTAGAAGAATTAGCTAATTATATAGGCCTATATATAGTCTATAGGTTACAGTATAGAAATTACTTATGGAAGATTATACTACAGACCCCATCAGTGGTACGGATCCATGAAGGTGTAAACCTTCATGGATCTGAGGTAAATTTGAATTAGGAGTTCCATGCACAGTGTTGACTTCAGACGTTTTTCTTATAAAAGATTGATTAAAGGGGCCCCAGGCAAATGCCTTTTTTGCCCATAGGATAACTCGCCAATGGATCCCATCTATATTAAGGCTCTTCCTTACAATTTTCCATATATAATCTCTATAAAATATGTATATATAGTCGTTATTCTTTATTTATAAAGAAAAGTTATCATCATTAATCTTTTAAATATTCTATAAAATAATTAAAAATAGTAATTTATAGATTAATCTTTAATACTTTTACAGGTCCATGGAATTAACTACTAAAGTTTTAAATGATTAAATTCCTGTTTTATTGACTTTATCGAGCTTTCATAATTAAGAAAATATTTAATTTTATCAAAAAAATTCTATTTTATTCAAGAAATTATACGTTTTAGAGTGCAGTAAAGGTTTATAATTTCATATACTGAACCCTGAAATATATAACTTTTAGGTATTTCTGTATAGTTTACTGTGTTAGTTATACAATATTATGTAATTAGAACCCATAGATCTATCGATATTCTTCAAAAATAATTTTAAAAAACTGTAAGAGTGGGCTAGTATATAGATACCTAGTATATAGTATTGCCTAGTATTGCCTACTATATAGATACTAGGGAATCTTAACTAGGGTTTTAACTCACGCAAGACCATAAAAAATTAATTTATAACTAAAATATTCATAATTTGTTTGTATAAACACCTAATTTTTATTCTTATTAAGCACTTTATAGAAAAAAAACTGTTAATAATTTCCAAAAAATAGGCAAACTTTTAAAGATTTATCTTCAAAATATCTACAGTTTATATATTTCCCTTACATATATAACTAAAATTAGTATAAAAAAGATATATATATATTTTTTTTCTTTTCCCCCCCACAAATTCCGATTAATCACGAGTCAAGTTAGTCCATTAATAAATCATTTGAAATTGCCTTGACCAGGAAATTAGAAATGTAATGAAGCAATTGATGTATATTTTTCATTCATCCTTCAAAAGTGTCAAGTTTTTATCACGAAAAAAACTTGTTATAATATAAAATATATCACAATATTTTACTTAGATTTCAATATATAATGTTCCAAAAATAAATTTTAGATACACAAGGTGATGACGAGAGGTGAATTATTAAGGACATTTCAAGTATCATCCGCAAATGATGGTAAGTTTATATATTTAAACGTTTAATACTGTATTTAATTTATGTATAAAAAGTAGTTAAATATATTTGTAAAGAAATATAACAATAAAATAATATACTTTTTTAACAATACTAATTATTGAAATACACTAAATTGCCTTATTAAAGAAATATCAGGGCCATTCTATGATTCTATACTAGCATCAGACATCTTTAATCTGAGTTATTATGAATCCTGGAATGATCCTGGATCAGTTCTAATCTTGATTATAACCTTAGAATGGTTCTGCATCCTGAAATGATGCTGGTTTTTTTACCTTAGAAAGGTCCTAGATTGGTACTGATCTACATTCTGGAATGATCCTGGTTCCTGAAAGTTCTGATCTACAACGTTAGCATTCTGCATTCTGGAATGCTGATGATCTCTATCTTAGAATGGTTCTGCATTCTAGAATGGTGTTGATCTCTAACCTCAGAATAGTCCTAGATAATGGTACTGATTTGCAATCTTGAATAGTCTTAGATCCTGGAACAGTTCTAATCTATAATCTTATAATGCTCATGAACTATGGAATAGTCCTGATATTTCTTAATAGACAACAGTATAAACAGCGTCATCCTAATTACAGATATTAAAATACATAATTTATATAATTGAATATTTTACCATCATCATGCAACCATTTAAAAAAAATATTAAACATTGTTTATACAACTGCATCACAACTAAATATTCTTTCTTTTATTTTAAAATCTTTTAAGTGCACAAATTATAAATTTATCAATTTAAAATCTTAAAAATAAAGAGATATATATCTATTCTTCGAATAAAAATAGCCTTTTATCCATTGTGTCAGGTAGCTAAACTATTAATCCTTGAATTGGAAAAATAAGGAACAATTCAAGGTTTACAACTATAAAAAATTTATAATTTTAAACCATTGCTTTTGTTAGTAATAAAAATATGTATTAAATAACCATTTAAAATCTTAAAAATCTTCAATTTAAATTTGATTTTTAGCACAGAAATCCTAATTTAAGCTTGAATTTAAAAGTTTTTTTCATGCAAGATTTTAAATTTATCAATGAAAACAATGAGAAAATATTGTATAGTATAAAATTCCCACAGTATTAATAGTCAAATGGTGTATTAACAATAGGTAGAGATCGAAATAAACAGGATTAAATGAGTTACAAGGATATTTCCCTCACGCAAAACAATAAATCATGGATAACAATGTCTCCTTTCTTCAATTTAAAGGAATTGTAAAAATGTTGTAATAATTTTAATGAGATAAGAATAAATTTATGTGAAAGAGGAAGTTAAATAATTTAGGATTTTGTAAAAAACTCAATGAGATAAAGGTGTAAATTAAGGAAATTTTTAAGCTAATTGAATTCATTTTCAACTGAGTAAGCTTGAAGAGAGTTAAATAATTAGTTTTAAATGCTTTTTAATCAGCTAAATTCATTTAAAATCTAATTAACTATTAAGTATAATTAAACATGACTACTAAAAACTTAATTACATCTTTGTGGCGAGTGTAAATGTGTAATTGTAAGAGGTATAAATTAAAAAATATATATGTTATAAATCTTAATTTAAATTAATTTTTTTAATATTTATCCATCAGATATCATCATTTATCATCATCACTGTATAAATTATAGGTTGCATTTAATTAAATTATAAAAAAATATATGTGTGTCTCTGTATATAAGCCCTCATCAATATTTAGAAAAAAATCAAATAAAACAAATAAAAAAGCAAAGGAATTTTTAATTTTAATTAGCCTAATTAAATTAACAAAAGTCATTTTTCATCCTACATGTTCACCAGCATAAAAATGAGTATAATTATCGATAAGAGGTAATAAGAGTAAATTGCTCTCATTTTTTATGAATAAATAACGAAAACAAACATTTATATATAGGCCTATACAATGGAGTCTCGATTATCCGGCCTGAATGGAAACTAATCCGGATAATACGGAACCTTATGTATTACTTGTGTTTGGAAATAGATTGTTAACTCTAAATAAGTTATAATTTCGAGGAACCACCCCTCCATGTGGAGCATTAACATCCACATGGAGATGTGCTTCTTTATCAACTTTAGAACTGTACGCGATTGATCCTTATTAATTCCATGTACAGTACCCAAGTGAATGTTTCATGATACACATTATTTCCATGTCTAAATGAGGATATTCCACGATCCCTGTTAGTACCATTAACTGGATGCTCCACGATTCTCATTAGTTCTATGTCTCAATTTATCTACATGCACGAATTAAAAACAGAATATGCGGCGCAAAAGTAGAAAAGAATACAAAAAATATCGGCAAACGGATAATCGAATACCAAATAATCAAAACGATAAAACAATCATATAATAGCTTCCTTCGTGTAAAGAAGTGCATTTACTGAACCTTGAATGCCCCAAGCCAAGACATTCTATAAAATTTTAATAAATAATTACACTATCTTTCAACAAATACAATCGTTTCTTAAGGGAAAGAAAGTGAAAATATGATACAAACACAAACACACATCAATTTTTTTTTCATTGTTTGTCAACTGAGTCTTTAAACAATCGACGACCCACTTATTTGACCTACTGCAATTGCCAGACTTACTGGAGCCATAAAGTGGTTTTATATCTGGTAATTTCTTTAAGTTGACATTCGTTTAAGGAAGAGGAACTTGCGGTTTAAGTTTTTATAAATAATAATAATAATAATAATAAATTCCATAGAAATAAAACTGAATGCAAACAATACACAGAATAAAGGATATTGTGTGGAATATTTTTAAACATTGCAAGTTATGAAGAATGTCCTATTCAGGATATTTTTAAATCTATTAAATTGAAATTTCGACTATTCTTCTGCTTATCCTGCTCCTAAATATATTAGTGTACAGGAGCATGCTTCTGTAGGTGGGGGGAGCAAACTGGACACCAAGTAAAATTTCCATAAATTAAAATCATAAAAGTGATTGAGATGTGTAAACTTTCACCCTCGACAATGGTCTTAAAAAAACTCCAAAAATTAAATAATTAATTAAAAATTTACTGATGTAATTATTTGTCTCCAAGCTTTGCCTCCTGGAAATTTTCTGCATAGGATATTTAAGTGAAATCCTAATTCTAAATCATGAATACACGAGATATTTGAATTACCTGTTCTTAATTCTACTATTGCATAATCTATACACCACATCCTGATTCTAAACCTATTAATGTATAGGATATTTAAATTTAGATTTGAAATCCTGAAAACCCTGCTGGAAAATCTATTATTGAACGTGATGTTTAAATTAAATCCTAGTTTTAAGTCTATTAATTCACAGGATATTTAAATAGAGTTAATAATTCTCAGGATTCTATACTATTTTATTTTTTCTTGAGATATTTAAATCAATTCTTAATTCTAGATGCAATTCGTGTATAAAAATTCTTAAACGTTAAATTTATTATAGCACAAGAAAGTTAAAATAAATCATAATACTAAATATACAATGAGCAGGATTCTTAAATTCCTTCTATATTTATACAATTTACTGGAATTTACGAGCATAAAAACACATTTAAGTCCTGTAAATGAATATAATTAAGAATGTCTAATACATTACAACTGTGTACACATTCTTCAGGCTCCAGGATATTACTAAGAATAGGTAAAAATATTCTATAAATTTCCCAAATGTTTGTCTTTTTATATACAGGACATATATTTATAAACTATACGGGATATAAATGAATCCTGAATGTGAAAAAAGCCAGGATTTTACAGAATTCCTCAAATGTTCTTGGCCTTTTTTTTCATATACAGGATTCATATACATTCCACAATCTAAAAATGTATATCCTGTACATCTTGTACATTTTTTCATAATATTAATCATGAAGAATGTTTACATATATTTATTTATAGTTTATAAACATACAGAAGTCTTGAAAATTAAAATCCAGTTGCGTAACTTTCCCAGCAAAAGTTAAAATTGTGTGTAGCCCTATCTATTATGAGATTTTATTATTATAAAATGGCAAAAATATTTTCCCCAAAAGAAATCTTAAGTCAACACTGTACGTGGGAACCCCTAATACACTTTCTTCTCTGGCTCCATAAAGGTATATTGCACCATTACCATACTATTACACCTATTAATAAAAATGATACAGTACAGGACCCTTCACGAGCTAGTAATTTTAAAATGTCTTGCATATTATTACGTATTTAATCATGTTTAAATTATTGAAATCAATTAATATGTGATGTGTATTTTTAAATCTTTCCAGTCCCTGTATACGAAGTAATAAACATCAGATCTCTAACTAAACGCGAAATATCCGATGGGGAAATCAAAAGGATATATTTATCTGCTTTCGGAAAGAAGATGAAATTAAACTTGAAGAAGAATAAGGATTTCGAAGAAAGATTAAAGAAATTTAAAGTGTTACTGGCGGAAACTACAAACAATGGACTTAAATACCGCGATGTTACGGCTCAACAGGTACGGTGTTTTAAGTATAATTCGTTCGTGTACTGAATTAATGTAGTCAAACTTCTGCATTTGATCGCCTTTGAATCTGGCATTAAGTCGAGGGTGGCGCTAAACCGAAGTAACTCAAATTATTAGAATTATAAAATGGGCCTTATTTAGGTGTTAGACACGTTAAAAAAACTCCACGTGACCAGGCCAGTCGTGGGTTGATACCTGACCAAAGACACCAACCCACGACGTGCAGCGGTGTTATCCACTCAAGCAATGGTATCTCTCCACTCAAACACTGGTGGTCCAAGTGATATAGTAATAACAATGTCGTTTAAAATGCAAAATGCATTTAATAAATTACAAATAATGAAGATCTCTGCTTAATATCTATGGTACATTACGATCCTTTACAAGATGGCGTTTTATATCGAAGTTTGAATGCAGTTGAAATTAACAATACACAAGAATTCATTCAGTAATTTATAGTACAGTTAATTGTAACCACTAGTGTATAGTATTATTTATAGTAATTTAGTATGTAAGTTATGTATGTATAAGTGTATGTATTATCATATGCCCACAAAAAAATAAGACCTAGATAGAGACCCGAATAGAGTCCGAACCTACGTTTTTCGTTAACATGTTCTGTAACTAGAGCATCAAAGAACGTGGTTTCGAATTGAATTCGAAATAAAACCAAGTATTTTCCGTACAGATCTTCGATTTTTCTTTATGTGGACATTTGGTTTATACACTAAACTTCATATATAAAGTGTTTACTTGGTTACCGTTCGTGTTTAGATGAGTTTATAAACGTTTACACACGAAAACAATGAAGTAGTAATGTTGACATTTGTATAATAGACCTGAATTAAAACAGTAAGGCCTACTTGTCTTCTAAAATTATAATAGCGAAAGCGGGACAAATTACCATTTTGTAATTGTGAATGACCTGCAAAGGGGTTACTTCAGCACCATTATGACTTTTTTTTTGTTTCATATCTTACATAAGACGACTTTCCCTTTTAACAATTGTTATATTTATTGTAAGAAAATTAAGTTGTTCGAGCAAGTTACGTGTCATAAGACTGTACAAAGCGTATAAAAATCAGGAAAACTCTCGAAAATATTTTCATTTTTACGAGTCGAAACGAAAGGGAAGTCACACAATAAACCATTGGTGATAACAGAAACCAATGGTTCCAAACCTTATCTCCCGATCGGCACCAACTATTTCCTATCAAAACTCCACGAATCATTCTCTAATCTGTTGATCTATACCAATGGATCTCTATACTTTTTTTTCATCATTTGACCCAAGAGGAAGTGATCGAAACAAAAAAAATTCCAGCTCATAAAACTTCCGCTTGACCCAATCTGAACTTGCATAAACTTAATAATAATAATAATAACAAAAAAGCAGGAAATTAAAAGGAAGTATGTCGGTCTATCCGAATTTTCTACGAAATCGGAACGCCTAACTTGTCAATTATAACGCTTGATAAAACTGATAAAGCGCAGTTTTCACCCCGGAAAACTGATTTTTATCGACTTTAAATGGATGTTGTATTTATAAATATTACACATAATTATTTTTAGAATCGTCCTACTGAACTTAAACGTTTATTGATTACTGTTTCAGGGAGGTTCATCCGACTTAGGATCTACTTATCACGACGACGAGAAAATGGCAGCCATTTTGATGAGGCAAGCCGAGGACGGAGGAATCGAAATGGCAAGAAATTTTATAGAAATTTGTATAGAATTATGTTGTGTATTAATTAATTATGTAAATTAATTTCAGGAAGGGACGATAGGAAACGATTTTGTCATTAAACCAATCCCTAAAACACTTTACGACTCGTCGTACGTTGATGATGAGATGTTCCTGGATGAGGACGAGCAGATAGAATTGAATAAAACGAGAGCAAATTTCAATAATTCGCAAAATATAGGAGGGAATCATATAGTATTTAAAAGGAAATTTGGAGGATTACACGACCATTCCGACTATCGTAAGATGAAAAAGAAAATCGAGTGTATTTCTTAGAATTTAAACAGTAAATAATCGGGTCTTCTCTCAAGCTTTCCATATACTTCTTGAGATTAACGAAGTACAGACGGATAGACGTACAGTGGGAATGTATAAGCCTGAAATCTGAAAATTGCAGATTCCAGACTTATACATAGGGTGTTTGCTGTACTTTTAATTTCGTTATAACGTTCTAGAATCATAAACTTGTCTTCTTTTGTGAAACCTCTGAAAAAGACCAATTTTGCTCGGGACTGGTGGTCATAAAGTAAGGGTTTTACTGTACTTTTAATACCCTTATAACGGGGTTTAACGTTCTGAGATGATAAACTAGATTTGCAGCCCCCTAAAATAATATTTTTGAATCGGTTGCTTAAACAAGTTCCAATTATAAAAATGGAAAACTTAAGAAAAAAGAAAACAAAAACTATTTTTTCCTCGTTTCCCTGTATAAATTTGTATTTTAAAATTCTAATAAAGTATAAATAACTTCTCCCCATTTAAGCAAAATAGAAGAAAAAAAAACACAAAAAACTAGTAATGTGCAAAGTATTTTTTTAAAAAAAATTCACTTCTCTGCATTAAAATTCAGTAAGCAAAATTTTGATCACGTTACTCACCGGTTACTTGTATAAAAATATGATGTGAATATGATGAATATCGTTCGTTACTCTCGAAAATATTTCCATTTTTATCTCTATTTATAACTCGAAAAATTGCTTGAAAAATTCTATAAATATAACCTGTAAATATATTTTATTTAATTAATATTCTACTTTTTTAAACTATAAATAAAAATCGTTTTCTCTACTTTAAATAAAAACTAAATTTATCTCCACCTGCATCTGTCCTAAGACAAAAATAGATATCCAGATTCGATTTTTCCATGTAAAATAACGTTATAAACCGCAACCTGTCTAACGCGGACACCCGACTCGACTAACGTAACCTGTGCAAAGCGGATTTTCGGCGTAACAGAAGATAATTTCTGAATTAATGCACATTTCGTGGTTATTTATTCTTCTGTTCGCCCTATACAATTTTACTATTTGCCTTTGAAACTAATGTATTGGAGAAGATGGAGAAGTACAGTAAAACCTGTGTAAACCGAAATCGCACGGTACCGTATATTTTTTCCGGCTTGAGCAGGTTTCCATTTTAAACAGGTGTATTTATTTTTTAACATAGAAAATCTCTCCATTACGAAGAAATTTCTTCCTTTTAGGTAGGTTTTTGTTTTAGACAAATTTTTATTGTATTTAAACTTACCTGTAAAGTAAAACCTGTCTAAAATGGGTGCTATCGACCAGAATTTTCCATTTTGCCAAGTTTCCGTTTTATAAAGGTTTGTTTTTATTAAGCTATTACATCCAAAAAGTCCCATTTCCGTGTTAGACAGGTTTCTGGCTTATATCTTGCATAGATACCAGCTCTTTCCGAGATTTATCTCTGTAGAGGGTCCGTTTTAGACGGGTTTTTAGTTACTTTTTTTAAAATATTTTTTATTAAAATGCCTTTTAACACATGGAACTGCCTTACACTCGAAATAACGCTTTATATTTTTATTTATTAACTTGTATTTTTTAAATAAATACAAGTTTATATTAAGTAAAAAGTTATAAAACTATTAAAAAAAAAACTATATTTAGTAAGCACGTTTCTACAAAATTTCCTTTATAGAACAAGTGAAAAAAAAGTAATTCCTTGTTAGAAAACACGTTCTCCCACACCAACAAAATTCGTTATAAGCATAAAATATAATTAATCCTGCTTACAAATGTTAAAATTTCCATCTAACCTTTACTTTATCTTTACATTCACGTCTTAATATACAGTGAAACAACCTCTGAAAGACCACCTTTGCGGTCGCAAAGTAGGTGTTTCATTGTACTTTTACTTTCCTTATAACGGGGTTTAACGTTCTACAATCATAAACTTTGTCTTCTTTTGTGAGAAACCCCTCTAAAAGATCACTTTTCTTCGAAACTGGTGGTCACAAACTAGGGGTTTTAATGTACTTTTAATGCCCTTATAACGGGGTTTATACATTCAGGGGTGATAAACCAGACTTTTTTTTTAGGTGTTAAGCTTGACTTTCTAATAAATTGGAGAACTTTAATGTAAGTTTTCTACCTAGTTAACATGGAATCAGCTAGTCTACTCAACACCTCAAAGCTGCATCAAGCTTCTAGTTCAAGAAGAAAAAGAGCAGCACCAGATACAGTATGGCCGGAAGTACTAATGGTCGCCGATTACGATACTTTTCTTCTTCACGGAAGTAACAGTCGCGATGTTAAACGTTATTTTGTTAGCTTCTTTAATGGAGTGAGTATTATATTTACTCGCAAAGCATCATTGACTACCATTTATTTATTTATTTTCTTTATCTTAACTCGTAATACTTTCAGGTCGATCTTCGTTATAAATTATTAAGTTTTCCTCGAGTTAGGATCAGTTTAGCCGGAATGATTGTGGCTAAGGTATGGAATTGATTTATTAAATTTAATTAATTTACTTTTTTTAAATAATTGGGCTATAACCAGGCTAATTTAATGATTACATATAAAACAATTTGGCTATAGACGGGCGTCGAAACGCCCTCTGATGGTAAATTTAATTTATTTCTAATTATTAAATTTACCATAAGAGGGCGTTCGAACGCCCGTCTATAGCCAAATTGCTTTATATGTAATTATTAAATTAGCCTCGTCGTAGCCCAATTTAAAACACGGCAATTGTTTGGCATTAATTTCCTTCGTTAAATATGACTTATTTTACCTTAAATAGAAGATATTTATCTCTATTTAAGGTAAAATAAGTCATATTTAACAAAGGAAATTAAGATGAGGTTGTGTAATTTATGTATGTATCCGAGCGAAGCGAAACAAAGAAAAAAATTGCCGATGTGTTTTATGTACTGTACTTTCAAATTTCAGTTAGTTTAATGATCCGAAACGGGAGTAAGAAAAAGTATTTTGAGTTATAAAATATGGCAGATTTTCTCGTGAAAAATTATTTATTTTATTAAATACAATCCCTATTTTATCCTTAAACATTATGGTTTACAAGAAGTAAAGTTTTAATCCCTGAAAAATCGCTTTAAAAACTTGTTTTGTAAATGATATGCTTACATTTCCTTAGAAGAAGACCTAATTTTCTTGTTTTGCTCGGTGAATACACGCAGAAAATTCACTTCCTGTACTCCAAAATGGAATTTGAACTGGATTTTTTTCGGATGATTTGAAACGAGAGCGAAAATAACCTGCAATAAAACCCAAAAATTTAAGAAAATTTAAAACTATGCATTAATTTACATTATTAAAAATAAAAATTAAGGAGTTTAATGTGTTATTGTCGCGATTTTTGTGTAAGGATCGGGATGCCACGCCTTATCTAGAGAGAAATCGTCTACGTCATCCTAATCACGATGCTGTGGATGCTGCTGGTGCATTGACAGATATGGGAAAGTACCTGTATCGTGAAAATCGTTTGCCCACTTACGATTTGGCAGTAGTCATTACAAAACTAGATATGTGCAGGAGGAGATTCGAAGGAGGGAGATGCAACAGAGGAACCGCAGGCAAGTGATTTAGATAACATAGATAAGTTGCATAAATGTGAAAGTGTATAAAATAATGAACTCTTTTTTTTCTAGGTTTCGCTTATGTGGGGGGTGCTTGTGTAGTCAACAAACGTCTGGAGAAAGTCAACAGTGTGGCAATCATCGAGGACAGTGGAGGATTCAGTGGAGTCATTGTAGCTGCTCACGAAATAGGTCATCTGTAAGTGCCCTTTGACATCGCGTGTCATCCTACTAAAAAGTTTCCCTATAAAAATATATTCTTTTTTTCGGAACTATTCTAGTTTATGCTTTAAAACAAAACAGGTATTCTCACCCCCTCAATTTACAATTCTGTGTTTAAGTAATTTGAGGTTAATAACGGCGTGGGTAATGATGTATCAAGGATCTGAGAGGATAGATTTTTTTCTTTTTTTTCCTTAATAACTAAAATAAAATTAATGTGTTTCCTCAGTTTGGGTTGCGTACACGATGGTTCACCACCCCCCAGTTACTTAGGAGGACCAGGTGCTACTCATTGTCCTTGGGAAGATGGTTTCATTATGAGTGACCTGAGGCATACAGAACGAGGATTCAGATGGTCTTCGTGTAGTATCGAACAATTTAAACACTTCTTGAAGTATGTCGTCACCACCCCATCCTCTTAATTTACTAATTAAATTCGTTGTTATTAATGAAAAATTCGTTATAGCGGCGAAACAGCATCGTGCCTTTATAATTTCCCACACGAAAATGATCTCTTACCTCGAGTACTACCAGGCACCATGTTCACGTTAGATGAACAATGCAAACGAGATAGAGGAACAACCGCCTGTTTTGTAAGTAATTTTTATATCATTTTAATTAGTATAGTAGTAAAAGTTGTTTTCACACGACATTTCTTAACAATTTGTATAAAAATCCACCTAATTTTACGTGTTCATCAAGGCTGAAGTACATAAATACGCACCCAAATTAGATACAGGCCGGGTTGGCACCTAACAAAGAATGTTCCATTTCTTTTGTACATTGAACATTTGATGTTTATGGACGGAATTTTTGTATGTTAAAGCTAAATTTATATGAATAAATATAGCTTTTACATGATATTAATGTGTAAAATATGTACAAATGACTGGTGGATACTTTAAAGTTTCCGAATATCCACCCGTAATTTAAACGCGCGTACACCCAAATTAGTTATACCACTGGTTGGCATTCAGCCAAGAACGTTACATATCTCCTGTAAGTGGAACAATTAATGTTTTGGATTAGAATTTTTGTATACAGAACCTGTAATATATTTTAAAAATAGTTTTTATTTAATAAAATGAATCTATACGGATTCATAATAATGATATTTCAATTTATATTCTTCAGAAAGATGCAAGGGTGTGCGCCCAACTCTTTTGTTTCGATAGTGCATCAGGATATTGTGTATCCTATCGCCCTGCTGCAGAAGGATCCAGCTGTGGGGATGGTCAGGTAAATATTTACACAAATTCCTATGTAAGTATAACAGGATTCATACGTGGGCAGAAATTTTCATGGGTGGATTAACCACGATAAGTGGGACCAAGAACATTTTAGCTCAATTTCTTTAGAAGCATTATACAAATACATATATAGAATAATAATAATAGTAATGAGCCTTAAAAAAGGTAAGATATGCCCATTTGTTAATGAGCCTCTTCTCTCAACATTAATATGGACCTGACTTTAAGAAGGTAAGGCCTTTAACTATGATAAGGTATGCAAATTGTTAAATGCGCTTTATTTGGAGCCTTGTCTTTCAACATCCATGCGGACTGGCCAAATCTATAATGGGTATAATTAAAAGGCCTTAGTGCTCATAGGTCAAGAGCCAGAAGTAAAAAATAACAGGAAATGGAATTCATCTAGAAAATGAATCATTGAATGAACTATAATTTAGTTTTCATAATTATATTTTCCAGTTTCTAAGTAGAGCTGAACAATATTGTTTAGTAAACTAGTTTAACAGATACAAAGGAAGAAAAATCCTACATTTTCACATTAAATGTACCTTTAAATTAAAGTTTATAGGCATCTTTTCATGTGTACAGGTGTGCAGAAATGGAAAGTGCATCACAGAAATAGATAACATCATCCCAGATTACTCTCACGTTACTCAAACTTTTGTCAATGGACCACAGAGTAGGGCGGATACCGAAGAGGTACCACAACCTTCTCAGAGATCCAGATACAGGTCGAGAGTGCGTCAACACACTACTACTCAGGGCAGCGTGAAAGAAGCGGATGTATATACAACGGTGTCGGATGAAGACGGTATAACGCATGTTCTCCTTAATTAATTTATGAATCTGTATGAATCTAGCTCATAAAATTATGTGTGTCTTTAGATTGTCAAGATAAAAGTGAACAATTAGCAAGAGGATTGGATTGCAAGAGATTTTTCCAAAGATTTGGCACAAGATACTGCGGACATCAATTTGTGAAACAGAATTGCTGCAAGACTTACGAGAAAATGTGCAAAAAGAGTTAATGTTAAATCATGTGTATAAATTTTTAGAACTATTTTTTTTTTTAAATTCATTTCTTGCACAAACTGCCCCATTGGAATTACACAAACTGCTCATAAAGAACACACTTCCCTTTTTTTTAATAGTTGAATGAAACTTTAAACATTCCAAACTGGAGCAAAATCTTTTATACATCAGTTCAGAATGTTTAAAGTTTTGCACTTTTATGGTCAGTTTAGTGCAATGTGGATTATTTTAGTGAGACTATTATAAATGTTAGTTAAATTTGAGGTCAGTGTACTTCAAATTATTATTATTATTATTTTGATTATATTATTTGTTAATTATAAACAATTCAGTCATATTTTCCTGTTTTTCTGAATGGCTGAAATACGTATAGATGATTTACTATTTTATTACCACAAGCAGTGGCGGTTTTAGGCGGCAAGAGGCCCTAGATAAGCGTAAACTCACGAGGCCCCCTTTTATACAAGTCTATAGCGTAATGCCCTCATCACAAAGTACGTAATATTGTATAAAATTTAAGGACTTAGCTAGTACTGGAGTACAAAGTATATGTGCACATCTAAGGCCTCTAAAAGTGTGAGGCCCTAAACATAAGGCTCAATGCCTAAAACCATCACTGACAATGAGCCAATAGTAACAAAATAGAAAAACATATTTCATTTTCATATAATAAAATATAATTCACTAATTAACTATTAACAGAAATAAGCAATAAAATTAGAAGAATGCTTTCATATAATTGTTTAAAATTAAAAAAAAAAATTATAAAAGTAAAAAAATTAATAATAAAACAATAATATAATCTGTCGTGTGTTTATATGCATCATTTTAATAAAATAATGAGAATCAATAACTTAAATTCTGAATATTTATGTGAATATGTAAATGTACATTTTGAATGCCAGCAGATAATGTGTTGGACATATGAGAGAATAATTCCGGGTGATGGCTTCTATTAAAAAAAATACTCAGCTCATTTCTCTCAAAAACACTGAGCAACCTGTTTATAAATAATAAACACAACTGAAACATCAGGAAAAATTTAAGTCAGAAAACTCCTTAAAAAATCCACAGAAAACAAGTTTTGAGATTAAATGATAGATTTAATAGGTGGATATAAACAGTGAAACAATCATAAAATTCCAGTCTCACTATTTGTCTCCATGAGGACTTCTCCGTGCAATATCTTGTGCAGAAATCCTCACAAAACAATATCAAGATTAAATCTTGAATGAGATCTTGAAAAAGTCAAGGGAAAGCAATAAAGATCAATGGGGGAGACTTCCATAAGATCTCATTTTTTATGAGGAAATCAATAAATTTCTGGACTAAATCATCCGAGACTTTGTCTCTGAATCTTTTATGTTATTGTTTTCTATGGACTTTAAGGATTTAGACTTAAAAAAATAGTAAATTATTATTTACATTTATTAATA
>NW_019385746.1:183082-188294 GCF_000671375.1 Centruroides sculpturatus | reverse complement strand
TTAAACAAATACTGGAAATGACAAAAATAAATAGTTTATTTATTTTATTTCTAAAATAGATACGTTGAAAAAGATAAAAGAACTTGCTTTTATTATTTTTTAGAAACTTATTAGGTGATTTATTCCGTAAAGTCTTTAATTATTATTCGTTTTTACCTTTGTGGTTATATTATGACTATAATTCAATAATAGAAAGTTTTGATTTTGTGAATTTTTCTTTGTCTAATAGATTTAAGTGATTTCATTAGAGAAATATTTACCAGCGTGAATTGCTATTTAAATTTAAACTTACCATCGCGAAATATTTGATGCAGGCAAAGCGAAACAAATTCTTCTATTTCTATCATATTATTGAGAACATTTCGATAATTGATGGTGAAATTTCGATCTTTGTACACTTCGGAGAAAGCGTATTTGTCTTCAGAGACAATTTCCATTACTGCTGTTTATAATATGCACAAGCGAGTTTAAATTAAAGAGTAACTCTGCATTAAATAAATATCATTATAAGAATAGCAAATAAAATAACAATATAGAGTTATATATATAACAACAAACACGATAACTATACAATAAAATATTAAATTGATTTGTGCAATTATCTAAATATCTACTTTAATGGCTTAAGTCGATCGTGTAGCGAAAGAATCTCTCTTTTCGTAAGTTCAAATTAAATTGAAATACGATTCGAACCTACGAATTTTAAGATATAGAAAATTAATTTATAAGAGGAATACAAAGATATGGAAAATGAGGAACGAGCGGGTTTTAGGAATGGTAGATCCACACTTGATCATATTTCTGTGTTAGACAAATAATCGAGAAAAAAAGTTGCTAGAAATCAAACTCCACATTTATTATTTATTGACTTAAAAAGGCCATACGATAGTCTCTCAATTAAAAAATTATGGCAAGTATTGAATAATACAACAGGAAAATAATAAATAATATAAAAAATTATATCCTAACTCTATTGTTAAAATTAAAATAGCAACAAGATTATGTGATGGATTTCTGGTTACTAAAGGTTTACGCCAAGGTTGTTGTATTTCCCCAACATTCTCTTCCATATAGAAATATGGAAGAGAAAATGTAGTGGTATGGGTCTAATGGTCGGAGACAATACTGTATATACATTATTATTTATTAGTTATAGCTGACGATTATGATGATTTAACATATATGACAAGAAAGCTGAAAGAAGAATACAATAACTGGGGACTAAATATAAATATGGGAAAAACTAATTATATTGTAATTGGAACTGAAGATGTACGTAATTTAGTTTCGGAGGAAAATGGAAAAATTGAACTCATTAAAAGATGTGAGGAATTTAAATATTTAGGAACAAAAATTACTGATGGTCG
Source organism: Centruroides sculpturatus (assembly GCF_000671375.1). Lineage (NCBI taxonomy): Eukaryota > Metazoa > Arthropoda > Arachnida > Scorpiones > Buthidae > Centruroides > Centruroides sculpturatus. The sequence goes on along the minus strand of NW_019385746.1, from coordinate 186,927 downwards.
GATGAAAATTGAAATTAGGAACAAAATTATGAAAGGAAGATCTATGATAAGAATGCTAAATGGAATCTTATGGCATAAACAAATGTTTAAAACAACAAAAATAAACATACACATATAAACCATTAGTTTTAAGTGTGATAACATACGGAGCAGAAGTGTGGGTATTAAATTCAAAATTTAAATCTAAATTAGAAACAGAAATGGACTTTTTGAGAAGATCCGCTCGATGTCCATAACTAGATAAAGTAAGAAATGAAAAAATTAGGAGAAAAAATGAATTATCAAAACTCTATAGTCGATTATATCCATAACAAATAATATGGCTATGTTCGGAGGATGGAAGAAAATATACTATCACAACAGATATTGAAATACCCACGGTTCTTTTTAGGTGATGTTTGAAGGACTCGACTCCCGCTTCCCATAGCCCACCGAAATTGGGTGATATGAACTTTCAAGTGACTTTCTCGCTGGTGAGATAATCAGCTATACTGTCAGGGGGTTCTCTTACGTGGCTATGTAGGCATTTCAACTCCGCACTGGCAACCACAAAATTTGTGGCATTATCTGTCCAAATGCACTTTTACCCCTTCTGCTGAAAAATTTTTTCAAGGTTGCTATCATTGCTTCGGTTGCTAAGTTGGTAACTACTTCGAGGTGAATTGCCTTAGTCACAAGACAAACGAAGATTGCAACGTAGCACTTGTGACAGGTGCCCTTTCTTTGTCTTTTATATTTAATAAAGAAAGGGCCACAAAAATCCATCCCTACATGTTTAAAGGGGGGCTTGGAGTGACTCACTCCGAAAAGAGATTTTTTAGGATTTCTTCCATGCCTTTGAGTTTATTTCTAAAGCAAACAATATACTTATGTACTACCCTTCTAGCCAGGTTTCTTCCATTTAAAAACCAGAATTATTGTCTGAGGAGGTAATGTCTGCGCACCAACATGCAAATTTCTCAGATGATAATATCTCATAATTAAGTGGGTTAACTTGTTATTTTTAGGCATCAGAACTATAAATTGCCCATCCTACCGCCGACTCTCATTAGGCTTTGTTTATCTGGGAAAGGATGTAATCTGCTTAAATTGATTATACGAGTTTTTATTGTTATAATAAATAAACGTATACGTAATGTAAGAAAAATAAATATTTCTAAGCAAAACTACATACACTGGGTTATTTCATTTAAAATAAAATTTTCTTTAAATTGAAAATCATCTACGATTGTTCATATTTATTTCAGATTATTTTAACTTAGAAATAGCAGGACATTGGTCAGGTTTCTAAAGACAAATATCGTGCCACTTTTAAATGCAAACTAAAATTTAATTTCAAATTTTTTTCTTATGTAAATGAACATTTAACTTAAATAACTATTGTTGTGACCCGCTGCTATGTTAAAAAACAACAATACCGTTTTATTTAATTCCCATAAAATAGAAACAAAAACAATTAGATTAAGTGATAAGTAATATTGCGATAGAATGTTTACAAACACAATTTTAAATCACGTGATTTTTTCCGCGAAAATTTTCGCTGCAGAAATTTAATTATGGGTTCAAGTGTGCCGTGAGATAAATAAAAGGTTGAAAAACACTGTATAAGAGACTTATTTTGAAAGATAGAAATAGTCTATCACTTCGTTATGTTTTAATAACAAGTAAAATTACTATAAAATTAAACGTTTTATAAGCCTAGATAAAACTTATAGCATCAGAAATGCTGTCAATAACGAAAACAATAAGTGAGCTTTAATGGACAGGCATGGAATAATTTTTAGTTTTAAATTTAGAAATCCAGACAGATAGAGAACTGATAATACGTTTTAAGGAACATCTCAAAACAATTCGTCTAATTACCCACAATATCATGTTTTTCGGCACGTTAATAATTCTACAGGTAATACAGTAAGAATAGCCGAAATTCGTTATGTAGAGCATATATCACCAATTAGAAATGTGCGAGGTGCAGCCTCCTATTACAGCGATATTTTATATTAAATATAGTTATCACTGTTATATAGTAAATGACACCGTTAAAGTTTACAATTTTGTATGGTAAGAATGCGAATGCGCATAAAAGAAATAAAAGATGATACATTGTAATCGTGGATGAATGTTATGGCTCATGCTCTGGTGTGATCGATGAAAGCGTTTCATTGCAAGATGGATCGGAAAGCTAAAGTTGAATACGTTAGCGACAATATATTATAAATTTTTATTTTTTAAGAAATTTTGACATAATTGTAGTTTTTTCATTGTATTGTATAGACCAGTGGTTCCCAAAGTGGGCGCTTCCGCAAACGCAACCACTAGATTTACTCACCGCTGAGGTCGGTTAGTGGATCCAGGGAAGCGAAAAGAAGTGGGCTGCACTGGATGCAGGGTTCCGAACGGTAACCGTAGGCAAAGATTGGGATTACTGACAACCTTTTCCTTTCCTCTTTTAAAACGAATAAGAAGAAACATTGCGTTTAATGGCTTTCAAATGTGAAGAACAATATACTGTAAGAACATAAAGTGTGAATTTCGTAGAAATGTTTTTTTAAGAATATTTCTAAGCTTTCCTCAACAAGGAAAAAAATGGATTAGAGGGTGTTGAGAATAACTTTTTGAACCAAGGGGGCGACGGGTCGAAAAAGTTTGGGAATCATTGGTATAGACCAGTGTTTCTCAACGGGGGCGATATCGCTCCATGTGGGCGTTTCTCCATGTTGAGGAGGCGATTAGTAACAATTTATATTTTGGGGCGAAAAACAATTTTCTGGGCGATATAGTAGAACATTATATTAAGAATAATTAGATATTTTATTCGTTATATCGTACAATATAACGAATAACAATATACAATAGTTAAACAAATAACATTATACTAGTCACTAGTCTATTCAATGCAGTACGAATTTGGCGTTAGCCTTGGCCCTCGGCATCGGAATTTTGAAGTGAAGGGGGAGACGATTTGTTAGAGGTTGAGAAAAACTGGTATAGACCAACAATGTAGAACGACGTTGTGATGTAAAAAAGTGAATCTCCAAAACGAGGGTTACGCTCACGGAAAAGTGTGTTTTTGTTAATGAATCTGTAACCTTTAGGTTTCTCGTCATTTATAGATTTGTAAACAATGTTAAGATTGAAATCTAATACATGAAAATCCCGTAAGCATAAAAATAAAACTTTATAGTAGCAGCAAAAAAAGGATGATAATATTACACGTAACAGCGTATAAAATTTTTTTGTGTGAAGGTTTATTATAAGTTGTACTCATGTAATTATTATCAGGTCAGTCCATAAATTCGTGCGCATTTTTATCTACAAAAAAAGCAACAAAAAATTTTAATTAAATCTTATTTCAATCTATAATGTATTCACCATTATTTTATACAATTTCTTCCCATCTTGATGGTAGCTTTTTAATCCCGTCTTTGTAAAATGATTTCGATTTTGAAACAAAATATTCAGAAATAGCCTTTTTTACATTGTTCTCATTAGGGTTTCTGAAACGGGATTCCGGGATCCCGGTTGTTTTTTTAACCCGGGAAATATCCCGGGAAATTTTTCTTATCCCGGGAGATCCCGCAAATTTCTTAAAAATTCACTTTTTTTCTTATTTTGTGTTAAGGTTGAGGAGTTTTGCAAATAGAAAGCATAATTAACTCATTCACTGCCAGAATACATTTGTATTTATTAATTTTAAACCTACCTATTAGTTTTTTTAAATTTTTGCTCGTTATAGCATGTCACAAATGGTCAATAATCAATATATAGCTTATTTGTGGCATGACTATAAAAATTCTTTACTTGTCGGAACCTGTAATATCTGGAATAATTGTGCTTACGCTGTC
>NW_019385746.1:164692-180327 GCF_000671375.1 Centruroides sculpturatus | reverse complement strand
GTTTCTTCTGAACTTCACACCATCCAACCTGATAAATCTGATGGAATCAATGAAAATTTCGATAAACTGACTCCTGATTATTTTTGTTCTTGCTTTAATCAATTACTACATAAGTTACCATGAATCAATCTACACATGAAATACTTTTGACCTCGTCTAATTCTTGTTCTGCAAGTGCATTTTGTGTTCGGTAAGTACTCCTGTACTCTAGGTGTCTTGGAGATCCTTATGGACAAGTTTACTCTGAGGAGTATTTGTGGTTCCTCCCTGACAGACTAATTTCAAGAGAATATGGAGTTATTCCTGGCGGTTCTGTCCTGCAAGACTTGTTCTGCAAAACTCGTTCTACAAGTACTCAAGGTGTCTTGGAGGCCCTTATGGACAAGTTTACTCCAAGGAGTTTTGTGGTACCTCCATAACGGACTTATTTCAAGAGAATATGGAGTTACTCCCGGTGTTTTCTCTGCACACTTTTCCTCTATATTATTCCATTGAACTCTCTCTTAGCTTTAATTTTAGTTATTAAGTTTATTTTTCTTATGTTAGTTATTAAGTTCTAAATACTTTGTCTGCAATATTTTCTACATATAATAACTCTGTATACTTCTATTCTGTAATAATATTTCATTGTTATTCTGTATTAATGTATTAATTATTCTCTCTGTAATATTTTGTATTTAACTGACAGTTTTGTATACACTGTTAATATGTACTATTGTAAGTGTATATAATTTTTCTCAGCTGTGCTCTTGCGGTGCTGACTATGTGCCTCGAGCACCTAATAAAAACGATTGATTGATTGACTGTATGTCCAGGGTGCTAGGTGAAATAACAGTACTGAAATTTCTTCTAATAGATGAATCACTTGAAAAATTGGCCACGAAAATTTATATACTCGTATTATGCTAATATTAATATTGAAAATGTTAAAATTCGCTAATTTATTCATCTTTAGGCATTGTGATGAAATGTGTACAGTTATACAGCGGCAATCAAAAGTGGTCGGGTGAAATAATGCCGAATGCAAACACTAAATGCGATTTTTTGAGTTATCTGATAATGCAAATTTATTAACAGTTGCGTGTGAAACTATGCAAATACCTAAAACGAGACTCCAATATCCATTATGTTGTTTTCTGGAAAATTAAAATGTAGAGAACAATGCCTATGTGATCGAAAACTAATAAGTCGCGTCGATAAATCCGTCTTTGCATCAAACTGGCCATAAACTACATTCGTAAACAATAATTCTACTATTACTTATATAAAAACTAAAAAGAACGGAACAAAGTTAGACTAAAACTCCAATAATCAATATATATTATTGTAGAAAAAATACAATACTTCGATGCAACAACTAACTTGACATCATACCTCAGACCAGTGTTCCCAACCGTTCGTAAATAAGTCACCGATTTCGCCACAGGTATTTTGAAAAGTCGCTACTTTTCGCTACTCAATAAACAACAAATTTCCAAATCGTAGAAAGACTTTATTACAAAACAAATTTACTCTTACAATACAAGAAAAGTTGTAAACATAATTTTAAATTTTAATTAGAATTATGTTTTTAATTTTTAATTTTATTAAACGGATTAAACAGATTAAAGAGGGAAAGCCTGTCTCAGAGAGTTTTTTCACCCACACGATTGTTACCGCGCGACGATCCTGCCAAACGTAATTATATATAGGCCTATATAATTAATCTTTACTCTTATCTGTTTCTGCTGGTAAACATATGTTAATAAATGTTTTAAAGAATGTTCATTTAGTTTTAACGTCTAATGACGTTTTCAGGCGAAATGAAACAAAACTTTGATATTTTGATTGTAAAGTTTGATTATTAGAAAATGCTTTCCTGCTGCAGACTAATGTCACAAAGTAGTAAATGACTCTACGGGTCACGAGTTGTCTAGTATTAACAACATTCTTTTTACAATTTATCTGTTAACACTGATTTTTACTTTTGTCCGAATATTACTAACAAATATCAAAACGATTGTCGCAATTTAATTTTCTCTAGAATAAATTTTGGGGGTAGTTCTTAAACTAATTAGTAGCAAAATTGAAAGTTCATTAATGTAAAATATTAAAGGTTGCCCAAATAAAGAGTGGACACGTATCAGAACTGGCAAACATTTACTGCGAATCTAAAAGAATGTTTGTTTAGGCAAAGATCCCAGCGCCTCACAAGCAGAGCGATACCCTCGCGTATAATTCCTATATCTGCTAGTGAAAAATTCTCCCATTCTATCTTTCACTTTACTGTCCGACGTGAATGTTTGCCTACGAATATGAGCAAAGAAAGCTTTGCTCAAATTCGCGAATGTGCGAGTTGTAGCTCGTCTGTCACTTCCGATTGTGTCGTCCACAGCAACGATTGATGCGGCGGAGTGTGTCAGACCTGGTTTCGGCTTATTCCGAATATACTTGCGGTTTTGTCTGTACCCGTTGCACCAATTATTCACTTCCGTTTATTCTAAACAATGTCCATTATAAATGTGTTTCATTCGTTTATAGATATCGGCATTCCTATTACCTTCAGCCACTAAAAACCAGATTAATGTTAAGTTAGTTACGATGGAAGCGATTCTGGACGCTTCCATTGTAACTAACTTAGCGTTAAACTGTCAATTACTGAAGATAACATCTATTCCCGCCAATACTTAATGCAGCACGAGCTTCGCCTAAGTTGAACTTACTCACCTGTAAGTACCGCCCATCGATTGCTACTTTACACGATGAGATATGACGTGTCCACTTTTCAGTTGGACAATCCTAATATTATTCTGAAAATTTAACTACAGTTGTGCAGAAAGGAACATTAAGAAGTTCTGTTTCGAATAAAAGTATTTCGTGATTCTTAAATTATTCACACTTTATTCCACCATCAGGTTACGTAAAACATCCGTTTTACATTAACTAAAAATAATAGAATTGTTAAAATATCAATATTTATGCTTCTTTTATATGTGATGATTTTAGTACACAGCATGTATTGAATATTCGGTATAATTATATTATTATTATTTCATATATAAAGTAGCATAAGACTATAAAATCAAAAAATAAGGTATTCCATTAAGAATAATAATATCATCATTGCTCTTAATACTAATATTTATGCTTAAATTCTTTTCCTGAGATATACGATGATATTAGTATTAAGAATAATAATATCATCATTGCTCTTAATACTAATATTTATGCTTAAATTCTTTTCCTGAGATATACTGTAGAGTCGAACGTTTATCTCATTCATATTAAAATTAATACATTCATATTCCCTTCTAAAATTAAAAAATGAATTAGCTTGTCATACGTGGTATAATTTACTTTAAGTGTAAGCAATTTATAAATTCTGTTAAATTGATTTAATAGCAGATAATATTAAGTATCCGCTAAAGCTACCAACCGGATGTTGTTCATTATTTTCTATAAGATAACAATGCTTTTTCATGAATCCAGCTTTCGTCAATGTTTCGTTTACAAACTCTTGACTTACCGAAAGACCTGAAAGTTTACGCTTTCCTACAAAATAATAGGTAGCGTTCAATACCACCATCATTACTAATCCTCCATTTGGCAAGATGTAATTGTTAAAATTTTTAACAGCCGCTTTAAAATCCTCTAATGTGGTGCAAGCCCCTTCTAAGCATAAAGAGGTAAACAACACGTCAAACTTTCCGACGTCCGAGGAAATGATGTCTTTCTGCAAGACATCGCAAGGAATTACTTCTTTTATTTTTTGTCTAAATCGAAGTTTAATTTCGTTTATTCCTTCTTCGACGTTTCTGTTCAAATAAATAATTCAAATTAAATAAGTGAATTATAATAAGTATTGTGAATAAACATATAAGTTATTAAATTAAGTATGCAAACGTTATAATGTAAATCACTTTAGTAGATATCACGAAAAAAATATAACATCGACACTAATATGGTTATTACGTAATTGACTTTTTTATATTTATGGCATACAAATAATGACAATTTAAGAAAATAATGTTACTCCTTTTATTTCTTAAAGTGTACTACAGACAATAAAATCGAAACTATTTTTTTATTCGTTGTCACTGCTGCAAAATTAACAAAATAGCATTTAAAATTAATTAATTTCCATTAATATGTAAGTAGGGTTTCTCAAACGGGATCCCGGGATCCCGGTTGTTTTTTTAACCCGGGAAATATCCCGGGAAATTTTTCTTATCCCGGGAAATCCCGCAAATTTCTTAAAAATTCACTTTTTTTCTTATTTTGTGTTAAGGTTGAGGAATTTTGCAAATAGAAAGCATAATTAACTCATTCACTGTCAGAATACATTTGTATTTATTAATTTTAAACCTACCTATTAGTTTTTTTTAATTTTTGCTCGTTATAGCATGTCACAAATGGTCAATAATCAATATATAGCTTATTTGTGGCAGGATTATAAAAATTCTTTACTTGTCGGAACCTGTAATATCTGGAATAATTGTGCTTACGCTGTCTTGAGTTTTAACCATGCCCAGTAGCTTCAATAAATGCCTGACGCCAGATTGTGCAAATTGGGCAAGGATACAAACGAGTACAAAGTCTGCAAGTATGAAGTTTTTCTTCATAAACCTGATTATTAAAGCCAAATGAATTGCCGAATTATCGAGCTCTAAGCTTGATGCCGCTATTAAAGTAGCCAAGGTAGACAAATGAGGAATACTAGAGAGCGAAAGAAGTACTACAATCTCGAAAACGAACTCGAAATCTTTCTGGCTACGGGTGAAAAAACACATAATATCTGTCTTCTCTTAAATGCATTAAACACTATTCCAATCACATCAATTGAATCGGAAAGGGCATTCTCGGTGGCAAGACTTTTCATTACTAAAATAAGAATTAGAGTGAGTTATCGGAGTATTGACCATCTTTGCTTTTTAAAATCTTATAAAAGTTTGCAATATTTTGTATTATATTTTATTTAAAAAACGAAAATTACCTTCTAAATTGGAAGTTCATTTTTTTTAATTTTTAACTCAATTCAAAACATATTTTTGTTGTTGTTGTATGCAGTTTCCAGCAAACTTTAATTAATTTTTTTCTATTTGTGAAAATTTCTACGTTATTTAAAGGTAATTTTTATTATAGGCCTATAGACCTTACACAGCATTATTAATATGATTTTGGAGGTTACAGAACTTTAAAATTACTTTAAAAAATGGAAAATAATTATATCATTTGATTTCAAGATATTTTGTATACCTTAAAAATAATTAATTCTATCCCGGGATTTCCCGGGATCCCGGGAAACAGTTCACTTTTATCCCGGGATCTCGGGACAAGCAAAAGACCGGGAAATGAGAAACCCTATATGTAAGTTTCCAGAAAATTAACTCTTTCCGCCCTGTGGGAACTAAGAGTGCCTGTTTTAGTAAGCCCATTATACGTTCGGTCAGGCCTACAATGGGGCGGACGGGTGGTGAAGGACAAGGCCGACATACACCCTAGAAAAATTCCTGAAGATTTTGCGACTCGTTCGGATTGGATCCTGGTCTCCCAGAGTAGTCGGCCATCCTGCCTAAACATCGATGTTACAAGTATTAGAGAAAAGTAGGATAAAGACGTGCACCTAAGTGATAACTAAATTAACACTCAAATTTATACAAACATCAAAACTTTATTAGTAAAATATAAGTTTAAAATGTTCTTTACAATTTATTTTTATTTACTTGACATACAAGTTGTTTAAAATATTTTTTATTAATCAGTTTTCAATGTTATCCATCTATCGTATCGATCGTGAATGCCCGACCACGTTGGGTATTACTGCTCAATGGTTAGGCTTTGGCACTAAATTTCAGTAATGTAAGTACTGTACAACAGTACATACAACAATGGTCACACTTATAATTATTTGGTGTTTCTACAGTCTTTGTCTGACCAATTTTTGCATTTTTCTCTGGGTCTTCTTACATTTTCTCTTTCTATCGCCTCTAGTTTGTGATTTTTTGTAGTAGATGTTGGAATTTGTGAACTTTTACTTTCTCAACTTTTATAACAGAGGGAAAGTATGGCGATCCGGCAGAAGATGGCTCCCCAGATTTCTTACATTTTTGAATTTATAACACTTTCAAACGTCGAAAAATTCAAAAAAAAAAAAAAAAAAATTGAAGGATTATTTCTGTATGTATGGAAGTTAGTGGGTGTGGCACGGTTTTGTTCAACCTGTTTGAAGCTTAATAAATCCTGTGCTCTTTGTCGAAAATTTCTGAAACTTTGCAAGGAAGTTCGTTTTATGAGGGGATTGACACTTATATTTTCGTGGATAAAGGTCGATGGAGTAAGGAGATAAAGGGGGTCGTGTGTTTCTCGTGTTTGCCTTCATAGCATATTATAAATCAAACGAAAGGTAGGGATGTTAAGCTAAATATATGCAGCTTATACACAAAATAATTAAAACTAACAATCTAAAATAAGTATGTATTTATCCTCAGTTTAAATTTGCAAAATTTTGTTTGAGATTACCTCAAAAACCATACGAATGAAAGAATAAAACTCTGCCTCTAATGGCGACCACCATGTTACTATAGACTTATGATAACGTTTGCAATCGGGCTACACCAATTTGACATTCACAGTTCCATTCTGTTTCCAGATACATAACAAAGTAGGATTGCACTCTGAACATCATTGCCCAACTTTCCTCTACATTTTGTAATTACAAGTCTACAGGCGATAAACGGTAACATCTGGAGTGGAATTACACTTAATAGAAATTTTACTTGTTACGGACACGTACAATTTTTTTAAAAGTCACCTCTATTCTCCAAAATAAGCTTTTCATGTTTCTAACTTTTCGAAATTATGATCTTAATTATCGAAATTACTTCCCGGGTCCCATAACCTCTAAACTACACGCGGAAGGTACAAGAGCTGTTGCCAATATTTTCATGAACGATAATGATATTGCAGTTGCCTATTTTGTGCTAATACTATTTTAAAAGAAAATCCATTTCATGATAGACACATTATCCTGCTACATAATTATATAATTATCCCGTTTAGTTGTTCTTCCGAGTTAACTCGGAAAGGTTACATAACGTTACAGAAAACTCGGTCCTTTCGATCCCTCCAAATTTTTTTTGAATTTTTGGAATGTTTTTTGTCTCCAAATTTTTTCAAAAATTTTTTCGCGCGGGAAAAATTTTTCCGCAATTTTAATCAACCTTTAATTACGCGCGATTAACGCTTAATTGTTTTTTAATAGGATTTTGATATCAAATTTCATTCATTGTTCTAGCGAAGGAAAATCCGTGTAGTGCACTGATTTTCCTTCGGGAAAGTTATTTAAACCTACTTTCTGATATCAAAAACGATCTCTGATAGTTTTTTAATTTTTTTAATTAATAGATTTTATTATATATATGTTTAATTAAGTCGGGGGTCGGAAATCGCAATAAAAATTTTAAGTTTTTAAAAATATTTAAAAATATACGACCAGCTAGTATTCACCCTGCTATAAACCCATCGCCTCCCGAGATTTCTATGAGAATATCCCGGAAAATCCAACTCCAGCTGTGTTCAAGGTCATCCAGCTGTGTAAACAATGACTCATTGGTGTTAAATTTCGCAGAAAGGCCAGACAATGGAAAATAAAGTGTGAAGCTTTTTCTTCAAAATTAACGCATTTCGTTCGTTTTTTTCAGTTTTAAATATTTATTTTTTATGTTTAATTACATTAATATAAAAAAATTGCTGGGAACTAAAGATGATAAACAATACGTAAAAATTTCTACTTAAATTTTTCTACTTCTGGTGCTCAATCTGTAACTCAATCTGAAAATAAAGTGGGAAATTTTCCAGCACATATTCTTATCTCATTTACTACTATGTATACAATTTATAGTCGTAGTGTAAAAACGTTTTTACTGAGTGCAGTTCCTACAAATATATGCTACAATTATGTCTTTTCAATAACTTCGTTAATCTTGGATTATCAAATTTAAGTATATTAATGTTAACAATTAACTAATATACTTTTGTTCTTTTACAACAATACATACAATACATTAAACTTCTCTAACTTAAATGTTCTTAACTGGAATATTAACTCGAAGAAAGGAAACACTCGATAGGTCTTAATGGAACAGCATAGGATTTACTGTCTGCAACTTGAATTTTTTTAACCCAAATTTTCTCCAACTCGAAGGTTTTCGTGGCTACCCGACACCGATTTACGTTAATTTTAACTTCCTCGACTCGAATTTTAATATTTATTCTATCCAAAGTGATTCTAATTTTCGGATTTCCATAAAATGTTCAAACATTTAATTGTCTATTCTTCAACACTAATTTGCATACAACGTTCCAGTCCAAAAGGAGAGGTCCTCTGGCTTTATCTCAACAAGATGTACAGTAATACCCCGACTTACGCTACCCCGACTTACGCGAACGCGGAGTTACGCGATTTTCAAATCTCGTCGATTCGTCTTTTGTTTGAGCGCCACGCAACCCTCGATTACTCACTCCCCCCACACTGTTGTTCAGCTTACATGTTCGGATGTGTCGCGCGGAATCCACACATAGCTACAATTTATTTTGTGTTATGTATTTCTGTGTTTGTTATATCTACGGAGACTCGTGAGACTCTACTAGTTCTACTATACGAAGTAGAACTAATTCTTCTGCATCAAACAAGAAAAGAAAAACTTTATCTTTGGACTGTAAAGTTAACATTGGGGATGTTAACTTTAGGGATTTCGAACGATTCGTTACTAACGCGTTTAACTCGTTTGACTTTACGAACGTACCCATTATTAAAGACTTCGATACAAAAATGAAAATTTGTGAATTGGCAAAGAAGTTTGATCTACCGGAATTGTCGGTCAGAACAATTATAAAAGGCAAAGAAAAAATTCTCGAAGCTGCGAAAAATGCTCAATCTTTAAATTCGAGCATCATTCGTAAACGTCACGGTATTATCGCTGAGATGGAAACAATGTTAAAATTATGGTTTGATAATCAAGTTAATGTGAAAAATTGTATAATAATATAATTTGTTATACATATGTATTATCTAAGATTTTATTAAACATTTTTTTGTAAATTATTGTTTTCTTTAGTCTCCGGCCCCAATTAAAAATTATTTGTATGTATTTATATGCGAAATTATACCCCGACTTACGCGAATTCGACTTACGCGGTTACCGCTCGGTCCCACCTATCGCGTAAGTTCGGGGTATTACTGTACCTGTAAAACTGTTCGATTCCATTAGTTATATTAAACATTTTGCCGAAAGGCGTTACACGGGTTGTTTAAAAAGAAAACAAAAAACTAGGAAAGATGATTCTTCATATAATGCAAGAGAGGAAAAATACAAATTTATTCAGAATCGGGAATTTTTACTTTATTGTTCTGTACGTTGAATCTGTAACTCGAAGATTTTTCTGCCCCTTGGAGAAGTTTTACTTACAGAAGTTTTACTGTACTTAATAAATTTTATACGTAATAAACTAAATTCATAAAACATACCCGTATCCTTCAAGTAATGCTTCCATTCGCATCAAAGTATCCCAATCCTTCGACGATGCTTCGTTTTTTTAACCATTCTTGAACAGCTTCACGGTTGTTCTCGGTATAATCAGACAAAACAATTTCCGAGAAATATTTACTCGGTGCTGCCATTCTGTGAACGGTCGGGCCACATCCTACGTCAAGAATTCTCTTGCCTCGAAAGGCTTCTGTTAGAACAAAAAGGAATATTTACTTTAGTTCTTAAAATGAATCAAAACACAATGAATATTTTTGTATTGTTTTATTAGAATAGGAAACTTTCACTCGAGATAATCTTTAAAATAAAAGTATAAAAAATATACTCAAAGTGCAATAATTAATTTTAAAAATTTCAATACAAATTTCTTCAAATTTTCATATCTGAATTTTCATAGAAGAATATCATTAACATTTATATTATTTCTTTTGATATTTGTGCGACTTATTCAGTATAAAGAGCAAGTTTATTAAAGTTCAGATATTTTTTAATATAATTGTTATTATTATTGTGAAATTCGAAGTTTATATAATGTAATAAAAGCATTTCATCCTTTAAATTTTTGATAAATTCCTTTAACTAGAGGAATTTGCACCTGTAAAAACAAAATATGAAGCGCATGAGAAAGTTATAACTCTTTCTATCTTATTATAAACACTCTCACGATCAAACCATGTATTGTTTACAATTACGGGCGAAATTCGTCATATTGTAGTCATTCTATCGCCACCTTTAACCTCACACCTGCTAAAACAATTGATCACCTGACTAATTTTTCCCACCGATAAAGGTATAAAAGCCCGGCACATTCCCCTCCTCGGGGGAATCTCCGAACGTCGAAGTCAGACATCGCCTTCTCCATCGCCACCCTACACTCCCATCGCAGACCTACACTTTCGTCGCCGACCTATACTTGTGTCACCGCTCAGAATCCATAAAGGACGACATTACGGGAAAATATCCCATTAGTGTATGCAAAGAGGTATGAACGATTATTATTGTAAACTCTCTCTCTCATCTGCGAAGTCTATGAAGTTTTGTAAAATTTTTACTTAGCTAGTAAAATAAACCGCTGTTTTGTTTTAAATGGTGACGTTACTCGACTTTGCCAACGTCTTATCGTCGACCCCTTCTTCTCTCCTCCACTCGCGTAACGCGAAACTGAACGAAACGCCATCCCTGACAAGAAAGTAGGTCACCGACCTGTGGCCAGAAGGCGAGGACTCCTCCTCCCTCCCGGTGGCTCACATTATATTTGAAAAATAAATTAAAAATTTTTGACAAGTAAACAATGGATCAGAGGGTAATCTGTTTAAATCTGTAATCTATTTGTTTTTTTACAATAAACTTTTACCTATTATTTTGTATTTATATGTAGTTATCAGTAGCGTACTGTACATTTGATTGAAAAATTTTAAACAATTACAGGAAATGACAAAAATAAACAGTTTATTGATTTTTATTTTAAAATAGATACATTGACAGGAAACAAAGATGTAAAAACTTGTTTTTATTATTTTTTATAAACCAACTCTATTCGGCGATTTTCTTTCGCAAAATTTTTAATTACTTCGTTATAAAAATCGCTTATCGTAGGTTCCATCAAAGTATTTAAAAGCTGTTTTTCTATTAAAAGCAACGCTACTGACGACACTCTTTCCTCTGATTGAATATTCCTTGCAGAAGTATGAATTAGCTTCATGGTTGAAAAACTGGTTAAAAATTAATGATATTAAATAATACAGGTTGGCCTCCTACAACGCGGTACCTTTACAACGCGTTTTCGCTTCAACGCGGTTGAAAAAATGCGGAAATTTTCTTACAACGCGGTACTTTTACAACGCGGTTTACGGTATTTAGAAACGAATTATCTTTCACATAACAGAAAAATCGCAANTGACGACACTCTTTCCTCTGATTGAATATTCCTTGCAGAAGTATGAATTAGCTTCATGGTTGAAAAACTGGTTAAAAATTAATGATATTAAATAATACAGGTTGGCCTCCTACAACGCGGTACCTTTACAACGCGTTTTCGCTTCAACGCGGTTGAAAAAATGCGGAAATTTTCTTACAACGCGGTACTTTTACAACGCGGTTTACGGTATTTAGAAACGAATTATCTTTCACATAACAGAAAAATCGCAACGGATTACGTGATACGAACCGCAGTTCGGCATACAGAACTAAATGTCCTTGAAAACAGCTTTTTGTCGCCGTTGGCGTGTTATTTATTCTCTTGAAAGTTTTAGGGGAAGACCGGTTTCTAGACAGATGTGTATCAGTTACCATAAACACTGAAATATATCACTAAATTTTCCATCATTTATACTGTTTCAATAAGTGGGGACTGAAAAAATGGTCCAAAATACAGTATAAACTTCTATTGGGAGTATATTTTTAAGAACAAAGTGAAGAAAAGTTATTTTTGCTGTCCACAAAACTGATTGAAAAATTTTTAGCTATAACAATGCCGAATGAAAAGAAAGTACGTCGTTAAAAAGGAAATTTATAACTCTTCAAAAATTTTGGATCGAATTAAAAATCAAGAGCGGATAGCTGATATTAGTAGGCATTTTAATTTAAATGAGTCGACTATTCGGTCGATTAAGCAATCGGGAGAAAAGATTAGAAATTTGGTCGCATCCGGATCATCTATTCTTGCGAAAAAATGTTGATAGTCCAAGAGCACCTATAATGTAAAAACTGGAACAAGCGCTAATATTATGGGTAGAAGATATGAACAAGAAACGGTTGCCTTTAAATAAAACTGCACTTAAACACAAAGCCTTAAAAATATTTCATTATTTAAAACAAATGGGACAGTCGTCAGCTGCAGTGGCGTAGCGTGGGTGTCAGCCGCCCGGGGCGGAGAAAAATTTCGCTGTTCCCTTATTTAGGTATCTCAATTTAATTTAAAACACTAAAATTCAGTTTCGTCACAGAATAAATAATGAACAATTCCGTGCTCATTTCAATCGGTCCGAATCGTCGGTGCGACAAAAATATGAAATGAAATGGTTCAAATTTTTACAAGATATTATTATTATTTATTGTGAAATTTTGCCGCCCCCTAAAAGTGCCGCCCGGGGCGGGCAGCCCCTGCTGCCCCCACTACGCTACGCCACTGGTCAGCTGATGAAACCAGTGTTAAATTCGTGGCTACCAATGGCTGGTTTGAAAAATCCAAAAAACGCCATTCAAACGCCAAGTTTTTCTCTTTTTAGAACCGAGTCCCAGTTTTTGTATTGAGTTGGTGTCTCCTATTACGCGATTTCCCACAACGCGGTATTTTCAAGGAACGTATCTACCGCGTTGTAGGAGGCCTACCTATATAATTCTTTTAGTACACCTTTGTTCAGATCGTCATTAACTATAATAATTTTTTTTTTGTCTAAGAGTGACTCGCGAATATAAATATTGCAATTCACTACGTAATTTAGAATAAAAATAAACAAAATCATCTTTACTATTTAAATCTTAAAACAATCCACTTAATCAAATAGCTTCCTACCAGTGCCTAATGGATGAAATCATTGGAAGCGTTATACCATATTTTGGTGCGTAGCATCCACCGGCTAAACTACGCGAGGTCGGTGCTCTGTTAAGCCCACACTCGAAAGCGTACAATCTGACAGCCTACACCATTCAAATATTTTCGCTGTCCCGTATTCGACGATACAGAGCTTCCCGTTGGGAATACGCATATAAGAATTTATATTCAAATATATAGGCTAATAGCAATCTTATCATTGTTTTTTACATGTACAGAAATTCTTAATAAAATACATAATGCGATTGTAATAAAATATTAATTTTAAGTAACTCAGAGTACGTTAAAATATGAAAATAATCGCGCAACATGTATTTATATTTTAGAAAATACGAGGGAAGAGTCGCTTCCACAGCTTCCACGGACGGTACGCCGCTATTAGTTATTACAGAATTACAGAATACAGTTATTCTACAAGAAAAATTTAATAATATTTTCTATATGATAAATAGTAGGCTGATAAGCGAGCCTATCTAATGTGTAATTAAAATATAATTTATTTTCTATACAAAATGATCAATTAATCAAAAATAGACGTTATCATTCGTTTTCACCTTTGTGGATACATCATGTCAATTTATAATTCAATAATAGAAATTTTAGATTTCGTGAGTTTTTCTTTGTTTAAAATATTTGAGTGATTTCATTAGAAATCAACTAAATATTTCTTAATACAAATTGCTATTTAAATTAAAACTTACCATCGCGAAACATTTGGTGCAGGCAAAACGAAACAAATTCTTCTATTTCTATCATATTATTGAGAACATTTCGATAATTGATGGTGAAATTTCGATCTACGTAGAATTTGGAGAAAGCATATCTGTCTTCAGAGTCAATTTCCATTACTGCTGTTTATACAGTAATATGCACAAGAGAGTCTAAATTAAAGAGTAAGTCTGCATTAAATAAACATCATTATAAGGAATGGCAAGTAAATTAACAATATAGGCCTGTATATATATATATATATATATATAATAACAAATACGATAACTACACAATAAGATATTAAATTTATTTATGCAATTATGATAGTATCTACTTTAATGGTTTAAGTCGATTGTGTAGCGAAGGAATCTCTCTTTTCGTAACTTCAAATTAAATTGAAATATGATTCGAATCTACGAATTTTAACTAAGGATAAACCGATAAGCAAAATGGCCTATTACCGATTAATCGGCCATGCATTATCGGCCGATACCGATTAATCGGCCGATTAGTGTTAATAATTTATTGCATTAATAGTGTGAGATCCTGGAGTTAATTATACAGTTAATTATAATGTGGAAAAAACCCATTTTTCTCAACCTGATATTTCCATCTCCCTGGGGTCAGGTAAACAAGAGACGATCGAATATCCTCGCAAAATCAACAAACTCTTCCTTTGTTTCTAAAATAAATCTCAACACTTAATTGTTGACACATGGAAACTTCGACTTTGTTTAAAAAGCTGTAGTGTTTCTGTGTTTAACAGAACAAAATATATTTTTTTAACCGCTGATATTTGAACAGCAACTACAAACAATTCTCCTTTTTTAAGTGTAACAGCCCACTGGTTGAAGAATGATTTTCAGCAGGAAAGAGCTGTTTTGAAAATTGTTTCCTTTAAAGGTTCCCACACAGCTACACGAATCAGTGAACAGTTAAAAATTGTTTTTGAAGAGTATAAGTTGACAAGTGATAAGATATTCTTAGTACTAAGAGATTCTGCAGCAAATCTGGTAGCTGGAATTAGAAATTCAACTTAGAAGCATTATCATGCTTTATACATACGCTGCAGCTGACATTAAACGAATGCATATTTTCTGAACAAGATGTGAAAACTATAATCACAGTTAATAGAAATATTGTCACGCATTTTAATCATTCTGCTGTAGCTGTAATCAAATTGGAAAATTTGCAAGAAAAGTTAGGTTTGCAGAAACACAAATTAATTCAAGATGTTTCTACTCGCTGGAGTTTTACATACTACATATTGGAACAGCAAAAGGCCCTTGTCACATATGCTACAGATAGTAAAATTCCTACGTTGAGCCCATATCAGTGGTCTCTCGTTGAAAAAATTATTCTACTTGTAAAACCATTCAAAGAAATTACTGTGGAAAGCTAGCAAACGAGAAGCCACTTCATCTTCAATAATTCCCACAATACAGACTGAAATTATTCTTATCGAAAGCAAATACCAGTAGTTCCTTTAGTGGCATTAATACCACAACAGAAGAACTAGAAAATTCAATAAAAATAAATTTTCAGCATACAGTAGAACCTCCATTATCCGGACCTCCATTATCCGGACCTCCATTATCCGGATTTTCGATTATCCGGATTGTTCAAAATAAACAAAAATTTTACGAATTTGCTGATTTGCACTTGGCGAATTACGATACTGTTTATGTACGTGATGGAATGCATAACTTTTTTTGTTTCAACAACGTCTCACCCGGCACAGTGGTCGTAAACTCTTAAATATATTTTACGTAGTAATAAAAATATAACTTGACATACGTATTTATAAATAATTTATATTCAAATTACATCATTTCTATGACCAAGGG